>NW_027523725.1:0-42046 GCF_052094955.1 Ictidomys tridecemlineatus | reverse complement strand
CCATGAAAGTGATTTTCGTCCAGTCTCTTCTTAGGGCTACATCAACAGCAAAGAAACCATAGAGATAGAACTTGAAACTGCTTTATTGTGTCAAGTTTCAAAGAGCTAGCACAAACCGTGTTTGATTTAGAGTTCCAAATACATGTATCCCTATAGGAGAAAACAGAGTGAAAACTAAAAATGAAAACGGTTATTGCAAACGAACGGTTTAACCTAGAAGAACGAAATTGGTGAGCCAAGTGGTTTTGGTGTCATCAATATTGGGTGAAAAATTTTTTTCTGAGATTTCAGGCAACTCGTAGTTTTTTGGAAGCTTGGAACCCCTTTAAATGAAAGTGATTTTCGCCAGTCTCTGCTTAGGGCTACATCAACAGCAAAGAAACCATTAAGATAGAACTTGAAACTGCTTTGTTGTGTCAAGTTTCAAAGAGCTAGCACAAACCTTGTTTGATTTAGAGTTCCAAATACATGTATCCTTATAGGAGAAAACACAGTGAAACCTAAAAATGAAAACGGTTACTGCAAACGAACGGTTAACCTAGAAGAACGAAATTTTGTCAGCCAAGTGGTTTTTGTGTACTGAGCATTACCTGAAAGAATCATCAAGATTGGGTGAAAAAATGTTTGCTGAGATTTCAGGCAACTCGTAGTTTTTTGGAAGCTTGGCAACCCCTTTCCATGAAAGTTATTTTCGCCAGTCTCTGCTTAAGGCTACATCAACAGCAAACAAAGCATAGAGATAGAACTGGAAACTGCTTTATTGTGTCAAGTTTCAAAGAGCTAGCACAAACCGTGTTTGATTTAGAGTTCCAAATACATGTATCCCTATAGGAGAAAACAGAGAGAAACCTAAAAATGAAAACGGTTACTGCAAACGAACGGTTTAACCTAGAAGAACGAAATTTGGTGAGCCAAGTGGTTTTGGTGTACTGATCATTACCTGAAAGAATCATCAAGATTGGGTGAAAAAATATTTGCTGAGATTTCAGGCAACTCGTAGTTTTTTGGAAGCTTGGCAACCCCTTTCCATGAAAGTGATTTTCGCCTGTCTCTGCTTAGGGCTACATCAACAGCAAACAAAGCATCGAAATAGAACTTGAAACTGCTTTATTGTGTCAAGTTTCAAAGAGCTAGCACAAACCGTGTTTGATTTAGAGTTCCAAATACATGTATCCCTATACGAGAAAACAGAGTGAAACCTAAAAATGAAAACGGTTACTGCAAACGAACGGTTTAACCTAGAAGAACGAAATTTGGTGAGCCAAGTGGTTTTGGTGTACTGATCATTACCTGAAAGAATCATCAAGATTGGGTGAAAAAATGTTTGCTGAGATTTCAGGAAACTCGTAGTTTTTTGGAAGCTTGGCAACCCCTTTCCATGAAAGTGATTTTCGCCACCCTCTGCTTAGGGCTCCATCAACAGCAAACAAAGCATAGGGATAGAACTTGAAACTGCTTTATTGTGTCAAGTTTCAAAGAGCTAGCACAAACCGTGTTTGATTTAGAGTTCCAAATACATGTATCCCTATAGGAGAAAACAGAGTGAAACCTAAAAATGAAAACGGTTACTGCAAACGAACGGTTTAACCTAGAAGAACGAAATTTGGTGTGCCAAGTGGTTTTGGTGTACTGATCATTACCTGAAAGAATCATCAAGATTGGGTGAAAAAATGTTTGCTCAGATTTCAGGCAACTCGTAGTTTTTTGGAATCTTGGTAACCCCTTTCTATGAGAGTGACATTCGCCAGTCTCTGCTTAGGGCTACATCAACAGCAAACAAAGCATAGAGATAGAACTGGAAACTGCTTTATTGTGTCAAGTTTCAAAGAGCTAGCACAAACCGTGTTTGATTTAGAGTTCCAAATACATGTATCCCTATAGGAGAAAACACAGTGAAACCTAAAAATGAAAACGGTTACTGCAAACGAACGGTTAACCAAGAAGAACGAAATTTGGTGAGCCAAGTGGTTTTGGTGTACTGATCATTACCTGAAAGAATCATCAAGATTGGGTGAAAAAATGTTTGCTGAGATTTCAGGAAACTCTTAGTTTTTTGGAAGCTTGGAAACCCCTTTCCATTAAAGTGATTTTCGCCAGTCTCTGCTTAGGGCTACATCAACAGCAAACAAAGCATAGAGATAGAACTGGAAACTGCTTTATTGTGTCAAGTTTCAAAGAGCTAGCACAAACCGTGTTTGATTTAGAGTTCTAAATACATGTATCCCTATAGGACAAAACACAGTGAAACCTAAAAATGAAAACGGTTACTGCAAACGAACGGTTAACCAAGAAGAACGAAATTTGGTGAGCCAAGTGGTTTTGGTGTACTGATCATTACCTGAAAGAATCATCAAGATTGGGTGAAAAAATGTTTGCTGAGATTTCAGGCAACTCGTAGATTTTTGGAAGGTTGGCAACGCCTTTCCATGACAGTGATTTTTGCCAGTCTCTGCTTAGGGCTACATCAACAGCAAACAAAGCATAGAGATAGAACGTGAAACTGCTTTTTTGTGTCAAGTTTCAAAGAGCTAGCACAAACCGTGTTTGATTTAGAGTTCCAAATACATGTATCCCTATAGGAGAAAACAGAGTGAAACCTAAAAATGAAAACGGTTACTGCAAACGAACGGTTTAACCTAGAAGAACGAAATTTGGTGAGCCAAGTGGTTTGGTGTACTGATCATTACCTGAAAGAATCATCAAGATTGGGTGAAAAAATGTTTGCTGAGATTTCAGGCTACTCGTCGTTTTTGGGAAGCTTGGCAACCCCTTTCCATGAAAGGGATTTTCGCCAGTCTCTGCTTAGGGCTACATCAACAGCAAACAAAGCGTAGAGATAGAAATTGAAACTGCTTTATTGTGTCAAGTTTCAAAGAGCTAGCACAAACCGTGTTTGATTTAGAGTTCCAAATACATGTATCCCTATAGGAGAAAACAGAGTGAAACCTAAAAATGAAAACGGTTACTGCAAACGAACGGTTTAACCTAGAAGAACGAAATTTGGTGAGCCAAGTGGTTTTGGTGTACTGATCATTACCTGAAAGAATCATCAAATGGGTAAAAAATGTTTGCTGAGATTTCAGGCAACTCGTAGTTTTTTGGAAGCTTGGCAACCCTTTCCATGAAAGTAATTTTCGCCAGTCTCTGCTTAGGGCTACATCAACAGAAAACAAACCATAGAGAGAGAACATGAAACTGCTTTATTGTGTTAAGTTTCAAAGAGTTAGCACAAACCGTGTTTGATTTAGAGTTCTAAATACATGTATCCCTATAGGAGAAAACAGAGTGAAACCTAAAAATGTAAACGGTTACTGCAAACGAACGGTTTAACCTAGAAGAACGAAATTTGGTGAGCCTAGTGGTTTTGGTGTACTGATCATTACCTGAAAGAATCATCAAAATTGGATGAAAAATGTTTGCTGAGATTTCAGGCAATTCGTAGTTTTTTGGAAGCTTGGCAACCCCTTTCCATGAAAGTGATTTTCGCCAGTCTCTGCTTAGGGCTACATCAACAGCAAACAATTCATAGTGATAGAACTTGAAACTGCTTTATTGTGTCAAGTTTCAAAGAGCTAGCACAAACCGTGTTTGATTTAGAGTTCCAAATACATGTATCCCTATAGGAGAAAATAGAGTGAAACGTAAAATTGAAAACGGTTACTGCAAACGAACGGTTTAACCTAGAAGACCGAAATTTGGTGAGCCAAGTGGTTTTGGTGTACTGATCATTACCTGAAAGAATCATCAAGATTGGGTGAAAAAATGTTTGCTGAGATTTCAGGAAACTCGTAGTTTTTTGGAAGCTTGGCAACCCCTTTCCATGAAAGTGATTTTCGCCAGTCTCTGCTTAGGGCTACATCAACAGCAAACAAAGCATAGAGATAGAACTGGAAACTGCTTTATTGTGTCAAGTTTCAAAGAGCTAGCACAAACCCTGTTTTATTTAGAGTTCCAAATACATGTATCCCTATAGGAGAAAATAGAGTGAAACCTAAAAATGAAAACGGTTACTGCAAACGAACGGTTTAACCTAGAAGAACGAAATTTGGTGTGCCAAGTGGTTTTGGTGTACTGATCATTACCTGAAAGAATCATCAAGATTGGGTGAAAAAATGTTTGCTGAGATTTCAGGGAACTCGTAGTTTTTTGGAAGCTTGGCAACCCCTTTCCATGAGCGTGATTTTCGCCAGTCTCTGCTTAGGGCTACATCAACAGCAAACAAAGCGTAGAGATAGAACTTGAAACTCCTTTATTGTGTCAAGTTTCAAAGAGCTAGCACAAACCGTGTTTGATTTAGAGTTCCAAATACATGTATCCCTATAGGAGAAAACAGAGTGAAAACTAAAATGAAAACGGTTACTGCAAACGAACGGTTTAACCTAGAAGAACGAAATTCGGTGAGCCAAGTGGTTTTGGTGTACTGATCATTACCTGAAAGAATCATCAAGATTGGGTGAAAAAATGTTTGCTGAGATTTCAGGCAACTCGTAGTTTTTTGGAAGCTTGGCAACCCCTTTCCATGAAAGTGATTTTTCGCCAGTCTCTGCTTAGGGCTACATCAAGAGCAAACAAAGCATAGAGATAGAACTGGAAACTGCTTTATTGTGTCAAGTTTCAAAGAGCTAGCACAAACCGTGTTTGATTTAGAGTTCCAAATACATGTATCCCTATAGGAGAAAACAGAGTGAAACCTAAAAATGAAAACGGTTACTGCAAACGAACGGTTTTACCTAGAAGAACGAAATTTGGTGAGCCAAGTGGTTTTGGTGTACTGATCATTACCTGAAAGAATCATCAAGATTGGGTGAAAAAATGTTTGCTGAGATTTCAGGCTACTTGTAGTTTTTTGGAAGCTTGGCAACCCCTTTTCATGAAAGGGATTTTCGCCAGTCTCTGCTTAGGGCTACATCAACAGCAAACAAAGCGTAGAGATAGAAATTGAAACTGCTTTATTGTGTCAAGTTTCAAAGAGCTAGCACAAACCGTGTTTGATTTAGAGTTCCAAATACATGTATCCCTATAGGAGAAAACAGAGTGAAACCTAAAAATGAAAACGGTTACTGCAAACGAACGGTTTAACCTAGAGAACGAAATTTGGTGAGCCAAGTGGTTTTGGTGTACTGATCATTACCTGAAAGAATCATCAAATGGGTAAAAAAATGTTTGCTGAGATTTCAGGCAACTCGTAGTTTTTTGGAAGCTTGGCAACCCCTTTCCATGAAAGTAATTTTCGCCAGTCTCTGCTTAGGGCTACATCAACAGAAAACAAACCATAGAGAGAGAACATGAAACTGCTTTATTGTGTTAAGTTTCAAAGAGTTAGCACAAACCGTGTTTGATTTAGAGTTCTAAATACATGTATCCCTATAGGAGAAAACAGAGTGAAACCTAAAAATGTAAACGGTTACTGCAAACGAACGGTTTAACCTAGAAGAACGAAATTTGGTGAGCCAAGTGGTTTTGGTGTACTGATCATTACCTGAAAGAATCATCAAAATTGGATGAAAAAATGTTTGCTGAGATTTCAGGCAACTCGTAGTTTTTTGGAAGCTTGGCAACCCCTTTCCATGAAAGTGATTTTCGCCAGTCTCTGCTTAGGGCTACATCAACAGCAAACAATTCATAGTGATAGAACTTGAAACTGCTTTATTGTGTCAAGTTTCAAAGAGCTAGCACAAACCGTGTTTGATTTAGAGTTCCAAATACATGTATCCCTATAGGAGAAAACAGAGTGAAACCTAAAAATGAAAACGGTTACTGCAAACGAACGGTTTAACCTAGAAGAACGAAATTTGGTGAGCCAAGTGGTTTTGGTGTACTGATCATTACCTGAAAGAATCATCAAATGGGTAAAAAAATGTTTGCTGAGATTTCAGGCAACTCGTAGTTTTTTGGAAGCTTGGCAACCCCTTTCCATGAAAGTAATTTTCGCCAGTCTCTGCTTAGGGCTACATCAACAGAAAACAAACCATAGAGAGAGAACATGAAACTGCTTTATTGTGTTAAGTTTCAAAGAGTTAGCACAAACCGTGTTTGATTAAGAGTTCTAAATACATGTATCCCTATAGGAGAAAACAGAGTGAAACCTAAAAATGTAAACGGTTACTGCAAACGAACGGTTTAACCTAGAAGAACGAAATTTGGTGAGCCAAGTGGTTTTGGTGTACTGATCATTACCTGAAAGAATCATCAAAATTGGATGAAAAAATGTTTGCTGAGATTTCAGGCAACTCGTAGTTTTTTGGAAGCTTGGCAACCCCTTTCCATGAAAGTGATTTTCGCCAGTCTCTGCTTAGGGCTACATCAACAGCAAACAATTCATAGTGATAGAACTTGAAACTGCTTTATTGTGTCAAGTTTCAAAGAGCTAGCACAAACCGTGTTTGATTTAGAGTTCCAAATACATGTATCCCTATAGGAGAAAATAGAGTGAAACGTAAAAATGAAAACGGTTACTGCAAACGAACGGTTTAACCTAGAAGACCGAAATTTGGTGAGCCAAGTGGTTTTGGTGTACTGATCATTACCTGAAAGAATCATCAAGATTGGGTGAAAAAATGTTTGCTGAGATTTCAGGCAACTCGTTGTTTTTTGGAAGCTTGGCAACCCCTTTCCATGAAAGTGATTTTCGCCAGTCTCTGCTTAGGGCTACATCAACAGCAAACAAAGCATAGAGATAGAACTGGAAACTGCTTTATTGTGTCAAGTTTCAAAGAGCTAGCACAAACCCTGTTTGATTTAGAGTTCCAAATACATGTATCCCTATAGGAGAAAACAGAGTGAAACCTAAAAATGAAAACGGTTACTGCAAACGAACGGTTTAACCTAGAAGAACGAAATTTGGTGAGCCAAGTGGTTTTGGTGTACTGATCATTACCTGAAAGAATCATCAAATGGGTAAAAAATGTTTGCTGAGATTTCAGGCAACTCGTAGTTTTTTGGAAGCTTGGCAACCCCTTTCCATGAAAGTAATTTTCGCCAGTCTCTGCTTAGGGCTACATCAACAGAAAACAAACCATAGAGAGAGAACATGAAACTGCTTTATTGTGTTAAGTTTCAAAGAGTTAGCACAAACCGTGTTTGATTTAGAGTTCTAAATACATGTATCCCTATAGGAGAAAACAGAGTGAAACCTAAAAATGTAAACGGTTACTGCAAACGAACGGTTTAACCTAGAAGAACGAAATTTGGTGAGCCTAGTGGTTTTGGTGTACTGATCATTACCTGAAAGAATCATCAAAATTGGATGAAAAATGTTTGCTGAGATTTCAGGCAATTCGTAGTTTTTTGGAAGCTTGGCAACCCCTTTCCATGAAAGTGATTTTCGCCAGTCTCTGCTTAGGGCTACATCAACAGCAAACAATTCATAGTGATAGAACTTGAAACTGCTTTATTGTGTCAAGTTTCAAAGAGCTAGCACAAACCGTGTTTGATTTAGAGTTCCAAATACATGTATCCCTATAGGAGAAAATAGAGTGAAACGTAAAATTGAAAACGGTTACTGCAAACGAACGGTTTAACCTAGAAGACCGAAATTTGGTGAGCCAAGTGGTTTTGGTGTACTGATCATTACCTGAAAGAATCATCAAGATTGGGTGAAAAAATGTTTGCTGAGATTTCAGGAAACTCGTAGTTTTTTGGAAGCTTGGCAACCCCTTTCCATGAAAGTGATTTTCGCCAGTCTCTGCTTAGGGCTACATCAACAGCAAACAAAGCATAGAGATAGAACTGGAAACTGCTTTATTGTGTCAAGTTTCAAAGAGCTAGCACAAACCCTGTTTTATTTAGAGTTCCAAATACATGTATCCCTATAGGAGAAAATAGAGTGAAACCTAAAAATGAAAACGGTTACTGCAAACGAACGGTTTAACCTAGAAGAACGAAATTTGGTGTGCCAAGTGGTTTTGGTGTACTGATCATTACCTGAAAGAATCATCAAGATTGGGTGAAAAAATGTTTGCTGAGATTTCAGGGAACTCGTAGTTTTTTGGAAGCTTGGCAACCCCTTTCCATGAGCGTGATTTTCGCCAGTCTCTGCTTAGGGCTACATCAACAGCAAACAAAGCGTAGAGATAGAACTTGAAACTGCTTTATTGTGTCAAGTTTCAAAGAGCTAGCACAAACCGTGTTTGATTTAGAGTTCCAAATACATGTATCCCTATAGGAGAAAACAGAGTGAAAACTAAAATGAAAACGGTTACTGCAAACGAACGGTTTAACCTAGAAGAACGAAATTCGGTGAGCAAGTGGTTTTGGTGTACTGATCATTACCTGAAAGAATCATCAAGATTGGGTGAAAAAATGTTTGCTGAGATTTCAGGCAACTCGTAGTTTTTTGGAAGCTTGGCAACCCCTTTCCATGAAAGTAATTTTCGCCAGTCTCTGCTTAGGGCTACATCAACAGAAAACAAACCATAGAGAGAGAACATGAAACTGCTTTATTGTGTTAAGTTTCAAAGAGTTAGCACAAACCGTGTTTGATTTAGAGTTCTAAATACATGTATCCCTATAGGAGAAAACAGAGTGAAACCTAAAAATGTAAACGGTTACTGCAAACGAACGGTTTAACCTAGAAGAACGAAATTTGGTGAGCCAAGTGGTTTTGGTGTACTGATCATTACCTGAAAGAATCATCAAAATTGGATGAAAAAATGTTTGCTGAGATTTCAGGCAACTCGTAGTTTTTTGGAAGCTTGGCAACCCCTTTCCATGAAAGTGATTTTCGCCAGTCTCTGCTTAGGGCTACATCAACAGCAAACAATTCATAGTGATAGAACTTGAAACTGCTTTATTGTGTCAAGTTTCAAAGAGCTAGCACAAACCGTGTTTGATTTAGAGTTCCAAATACATGTATCCCTATAGGAGAAAACAGAGTGAAACCTAAAAATGAAAACGGTTACTGCAAACGAACGGTTTAACCTAGAAGAACGAAATTTGGTGAGCCAAGTGGTTTTGGTGTACTGATCATTACCTGAAAGAATCATCAAATGGGTAAAAAAATGTTTGCTGAGATTTCAGGCAACTCGTAGTTTTTGGAAGCTTGGCAACCCCTTTCCATGAAAGTAATTTTCGCCAGTCTCTGCTTAGGGCTACATCAACAGAAAACAAACCATAGAGAGAGAACATGAAACTGCTTTATTGTGTTAAGTTTCAAAGAGTTAGCACAAACCGTGTTTGATTAAGAGTTCTAAATACATGTATCCCTATAGGAGAAAACAGAGTGAAACCTAAAAATGTAAACGGTTACTGCAAACGAACGGTTTAACCTAGAAGAACGAAATTTGGTGAGCCAAGTGGTTTTGGTGTACTGATCATTACCTGAAAGAATCATCAAAATTGGATGAAAAAATGTTTGCTGAGATTTCAGGCAACTCGTAGTTTTTTGGAAGCTTGGCAACCCCTTCCATGAAAGTGATTTTCGCCAGTCTCTGCTTAGGGCTACATCAACAGCAAACAATTCATAGTGATAGAACTTGAAACTGCTTTATTGTGTCAAGTTTCAAAGAGCTAGCACAAACCGTGTTTGATTTAGAGTTCCAAATACATGTATCCCTATAGGAGAAAATAGAGTGAAACGTAAAAATGAAAACGGTTACTGCAAACGAACGGTTTAACCTAGAAGACCGAAATTTGGTGAGCCAAGTGGTTTTGGTGTACTGATCATTACCTGAAAGAATCATCAAGATTGGGTGAAAAAATGTTTGCTGAGATTTCAGGCAACTCGTTGTTTTTTGGAAGCTTGGCAACCCCTTTCCATGAAAGTGATTTTCGCCAGTCTCTGCTTAGGGCTACATCAACAGCAAACAAAGCATAGAGATAGAACTGGAAACTGCTTTATTGTGTCAAGTTTCAAAGAGCTAGCACAAACCCTGTTTGATTTAGAGTTCCAAATACATGTATCCCTATAGGAGAAAACAGAGTGAAACCTAAAAATGAAAACGGTTACTGCAAACGAACGGTTTAACCTAGAAGAACGAAATTTGGTGTGCCAAGTGGTTTTGGTGTACTGATCATTACCTGAAAGAATCATCAAGATTGGGTGAAAAAATGTTTGCTGAGATTTCAGGAAACTCGTAGTTTTTTGGAATCTTGGTAACCCCTTTCTATGAGAGTGATATTCGCCAGTTTCTGCTTAGGGCTACATCAACAGCAAACAAAGCATAGATATAGAACTGGAAACTGCTTTATTGTGTCAAGTTTCAAAGAGCTAGCACAAACCGTGTTTGATTTAGATTTCCAAATACATATACCCCTATAGGAAAAAACAGAGTGAAACCTAAAAATGAAAACGGTTACTGCAAACGAACGGTTTAACCTAGAAGAACGAAATTCGGTGAGCCAAGTGGTTTTGGTGTACTGATCATTACCTGAAAGAATCATCAAGATTGGGTGAAAAAATGTTTGTTGAGATTTCAGGCAACTCGTAGTTTTTTGGAAGCTTTGCAACCCTTTTACATGAAAGTGATTTTCGCCAGTCTCTGCTTAGGGCTACATCAAGAGCAAACAAAGCATAGAGATAGAACTGGAAACTGCTTTATTGTGTCAAGTTTCAAAGAGCTAGCACAAACCGTGTTTGATTTAGAGTTCTAAATACATGTATCCCTATAGGAGAAAACAGAGTGAAACCTAAAAATGAAAACGGTTACTGCAAACGAACGGTTTAACCTAGAAGAACGAAATTTGGTGAGCAAAGTGGTTTTGGTGTACTGATCATTACCTGAAAGAATCATCAAGATTGGGTGAAAAAATGTTTGCTGAGATTTCAGGGAACTCGTAGTTTTTTGGAAGCTTGGCAACCCCTTTCCATGAGCGTGATTTTCGCCAGTCTCTGCTTAGGGCTACATCAACAGCAAACAAAGCGTAGAGATAGAACTTGAAACTCCTTTATTGTGTCAAGTTTCAAAGAGCTAGCACAAACCGTGTTTGGATTTAGAGTTCCAAATACATGTATCCCTATAGGAGAAAACAGAGTGAAAACTAAAATGAAAACGGTTACTGCAAACGAACGGTTTAACCTAGAAGAACGAAATTCGGTGAGCCAAGTGGTTTTGGTGTACTGATCATTACCTGAAAGAATCATCAAGATTGGGTGAAAAAATGTTTGCTGAGATTTCAGGCTACTTGTAGTTTTTTGGAAGCTTGGCAACCCCTTTCCATGAAAGGGATTTTCGCCAGTCTCTGCTTAGGGCTACATCAACAGCAAACAAAGCGTAGAGATAGAACTTGAAACTGCTTTATTGTGTCAAGTTTCAAAGAGCTAGCACAAACCGTGTTTGATTTAGAGTTCCAAATACATGTATCCCTATAGGAGAAAACAGAGTGAAACCTAAAAATGAAAACGGTTACTGCAAACGAACGGTTTAACCTAGAAGAACGAAATTTGGTGAGCCAAGTGGTTTTGGTGTACTGATCATTACCTGAAAGAATCATCAAATGGGTAAAAAAATGTTTGCTGAGATTTCAGGCAACTCGTAGTTTTTTGGAAGCTTGGCAACCCCTTTCCATGAAAGTAATTTTCGCCAGTCTCTGCTTAGGGCTACATCAACAGAAAACAAACCATAGAGAGAGAACGTGAAACTGCTTTATTGTGTTAAGTTTCAAAGAGTTAGCACAAACCGTGTTTGATTTAGAGTTCTAAATACATGTATCCCTATAGGAGAAAACAGAGTGAAACCTAAAAATGATAACGGTTACTGCAAACGAACGGTTTAACCTAGAAGAACGAAATTTGGTGAGCCAAGTGGTTTTGGTGTACTGGTCATTACCTGAAAGAATCATCAAGACTGGGTGAAAAAATGTTTCCTGAGATTTCAGGAAACTCGTAGTTTTTTGGAAGCTTGGCAACCCCTTTCCATGAAAGTGATTTTCGCCAGTCTCTGCTTAGGGCTACATCAACAGCAAACAATTCATAGAGATAGAACTTGAAACTGCTTTATTGTGTCAAGTTTCAAAGAGCTAGCACAAACCGTGTTTGATTTAGAGTTCCAAATACATGTATCCCTATAGGAGAAAACAGAGTGAAACGTAAAAATGAAAACGGTTACTGCAAACGAACGGTTTAACCTAGAAGACCGAAATTTGGTGAGCCAAGTGGTTTTGGTGTACTGATCATTACCTGAAAGAATCATCAAGATTGGGTGAAAAAATGTTTGCTGAGATTTCAGGCAACTCGTAGTTTTTTGGAAGCTTGGCAACCCCTTTCCATGAAAGTGATTTTCGCCAGTCTCTGCTTAGGGCTACATCAACAGCAAACAAAGCATAGAGATAGAACTTGAAACTGCTTTATTGTGTCAAGTTTCAAAGAGCTAGCACAAACCGTGTTTGATTTAGAGTTCCAAATACATGTATCCCTATAGAAGAAAGCAGAGTGAAAATTAAAAATGAAAACGGTTACTGCAAACGAACGGTTTACCTAGAAGAATGAAATTTTGTCAGCCAAGTGGTTTTTGTGTACTGAGCATTACCTGAAAGAATCATCAAGATTGGGTGAAAAAATATTTGCTGAGAATTCAGGCAACTCGTAGTTTTTTGGAAGCTTGGAAACCCGCTTCCATGAAAGTGATTTTCGCCAGTCTCTGCTTAGGGCTACATCAACAGCAAACAAAGCATAGAGATAGAACTTGAAACTGCTTTATTGTGTCAAGTTTCAAAGAGCTAGCACAAACCGTGTTTGATTTAGAGTTCCAAATACATGTATCCCTATAGGAGAAAAAAGTGTGAAACCTAAAAATGAAAACGCTTACTGCAAACGAACGGTTTAACCTAGAAGAACGAAATTCGGTGAGCCAAGTGGTTTTGGTGTACTGATCATTACCTGAAAGAATCATCAAGATTGGGTGAAAAAATGTTTGCTGAGATTTCAGGCAACTCGTAGTTTTTGGGAAGCTTGGCAACCCCTTTCCATGAAAGTTATTTTCGCCAGTATCTGCTTAGGGCTACATCAACAGCAAACAAAGCATAGAGATAGAACTTGAAACTGCTTTATTGTGTCAAGTTTCAAAGAGCTAGCACAAACCGTGTTTGATTTAGAGTTCCAAATACATGTATCCCTATAGGAGAAAACAGAGTGAAACCTAAAAATGAAAACGGTTACTGCAAACGAACGGTTTAACCTAGAAGAACGAAATTTGGTGAGCCAAGTGGTTTTGGTGTACTGATCATTACCTGAAAGAATCATCAAGATTGGGTGAAAAAATGTTTGCTGCGATTTCAGAAAAGTCGTAGTTTTTTTGGAAGCTTGGCAATCCCTTTCAATGAAAGTGATTTTCGCCAGTTTCTGCTTAGGGCTACATCAACAGCAAACAAAGCATACAGATAGAACTTGAAACTGCTTTATTGTGTCAATTTTCAAAGAGCTAGCACAAACCGTGTTTGATTTAGAGTTCCAAATACAAGTATCCCTATAGAAGAAAGCAGAGTGAAACCTAAAAATGAAAACGGTTACTGCAAACGAACGGTTTACCTAGAAGAACGAAGTTTTGTCAGCCAAGTGGTTTTTGTGTACTGAGCATTACCTGAAAGAATCATCAAGATTGGGTGAAAAAATGTTTGCTGAGATTTCAGGCAACTCGTAGTTTTTTGGAAGCTTGGCAACCCCTTTCCATGAAAGTTATTTTCGCCAGTCTCTGCTTAGGGCTACATCAACAGCAAACAAAGCATAGAGATAGAACTTGAAACTGCTTTATTGTGTCAAGTTTCAAAGAGCTAGCACAAACCGTGTTTGATTTAGAGTTCCAAATACATGTATCCCTATAGGAGAAAACAGAGTGAAACCTAAAAATGAAAACGGTTACTGCAAACGAACGGTTTAACCTAGAAGAACGAAATTTGGTGAGCCAAGTGGTTTTGGTGTACTAATCATTACCTGAAAGAATCATCAAGATTGGGTGAAAAAATGTTTGCTGAGATTTCAGGCAACTCGTAGTTTTTTGGAAGCTTGGAAACCCCTTTCCATGAAAGTGATTTTCGCCAGTCTCTGCTTAGGGGTACATCAACAGCAAACAAGGCATAGAGATAGAACTGGAAACTGCTTTATTGTGTCAAGTTTCAAAGAGCTAGCACAAACCGTGTTTGATTTAGAGTTCCAAATACATGTATCCCTATAGGAGAAAACAGAGTGAAACCTAAAAATGAAAACGGTTACTGCAAACAAACGGTTTAACCTAGAAGAACTACATTTGGTGAGCCAAGTGGTTTTGGTGTACTGATCATTACCTGAAAGAATCATCAAGATTGGGTGAAAAAATGTTTGCTGAGATTTCAGGCAACTCGTAGTTTTTTGGAAGCTTGGCAACCCCTTTCCATAAGAGTGATTTTCGCCAGTCTCTGCTTAGGGCTACATCAACAGCAAACAAAGCATACAGATAGAACTTGAAACTGCTTTATTGTGTCAAGTTTCAAAGAGCTAGTACAAACCGTGTTTGATTTAGAGTTCCAAATACGTGTATCCCTATAGGGGAAAACTGAGTGAAACCTAAAAATGAAAACGGTTACTGCAAACGAACGGTTTAACCTAGAAGAACGAAATTTGGTGAGCCAAGTGGTTGTGGTGTACTGATCATTACCTGAAAGAATCATCAAGATTGGGTGAAAAAATGTTTGCTGCGATTTCAGGAAACTCGTAGTTTTTTTGGAAGCTTGGCAACCCCTTTCAATGAAAGTGATTTTCGCCAGTTTCTGCTTAGGGCTACATCAACAGCAAACAAAGCATAAGATAGAACTTGAAACTGCTTTATTGTGTCAATTTTCAAAGAGCTAGCACAAACCGTGTTTGATTTAGAGTTCCAAATACATGTATCCCTATAGGAGAAAACAGAGTGAAACCTAAAAATAAAATTGGTTACTGCAAACGAACGGTTTATCCTAGAAGAACGAAATTTGGTGAGCCAAGTGGTTTTGGTGTACTGATCATTACCTGAAAGAATCATCAAGATTGGGTGAAAAAATGTTTGCTGCGATTTCAGAAAAGTCGTAGTTTTTTTGGAAGCTTGGCAATCCCTTTCAATGAAAGTGATTTTCGCCAGTTTCTGCTTAGGGCTACATCAACAGCAAACAATTCATAGTGATAGAACTTGAAACTGCTTTATTGTGTCAAGTTTCAAAGAGCTAGCACAAACCGTGTTTGATTTAGAGTTCCAAATACATGTATCCCTATAGGAGAAAATAGAGTGAAACGTAAAAATGAAAACGGTTACTGCAAACGAACGGTTTAACCTAGAAGACCGAAATTTGGTGAGCCAAGTGGTTTTGGTGTACTGATCATTACCTGAAAGAATCATCAAGATTGGGTGAAAAAATGTTTGCTGAGATTTCAGGCAACTCGTAGTTTTTTGGAAGCTTGGCAACCCCTTTCCATGAAAGTGATTTTCGCCAGTCTCTGCTTAGGGCTACATCAACAGCAAACAAAGCATAGAGATAGAACTTGAAACTGCTTTATTGTGTCAAGTTTCAAAGAGCTAGCACAAACCGTGTTTGATTTAGAGTTCCAAATACATGTATCCCTATAGAAGAAAGCAGAGTGAAAATTAAAAATGAAAACGGTTACTGCAAACTAACGGTTTACCTAGAAGAATGAAATTTTGTCAGCCAAGTGGTTTTTGTGTACTGAGAATTACCTGAAAGAATCATCAAGATTGGGTCAAAAAATATTTGCTGAGAATTCAGGCAACTCGTAGTTTTTTGGAAGCTTGGCAACCCGCTTCCATGAAAGTGATTTTCGCCAGTCTCTGCTTAGGGCTACATCAACAGCAAACAAAGCATAGAGATAGAACTTGAAACTGCTTTATTGTGTCAAGTCTCAAAGAGCTAACACAAACCGTGTTTGATTTAGAGTTCCAAATACATGTATCCCTATAGGAGAAAAAAGTGTGAAACCTAAAAATGAAAACGCTTACTGCAAACGAACGGTTTAACCTAGAAGAACGAAATTTGGTGAGCCAAGTGGTTTTGGTGTACTGATCATTACCTGAAAGAATCATCAAGATTGGGTGAAAAAATGTTTGCTGAGATTTCAGGCAACTCGTCGTTTTTGGGAAGCTTGGCAACCCCTTTCCATGAAAGTTATTTTCGCCAGTATCTGCTTAGGGCTACATCAACAGCAAACAAAGCATAGAGATAGAACTTGAAACTGCTTTATTGTGTCAAGTTTCAAAGAGCTAGCACAAACCGTGTTTGATTTAGAGTTCTAAATACATGTATCCCTATAGGAGAAAACAGAGTGAAACCTAAAAATGAAAACGGTTACTGCAAACGAACGGTTTAACCTAGAAGAACGAAATTTGGTGAGCCAAGTGGTTTTGGTGTACTGATCATTACCTGAAAGAATCATCAAGATTGGGTGAAAAAATGTTTGCTGAGATTTCAGGCTACTTGTAGTTTTTTGGAAGCTTGGCAACCCCTTTCCATGAAAGGGATTTTCGCCAGTCTCTGCTTAGGGCTACATCAACAGCAAACAAAGCATAGAGATAGAACTTGAAACTGCTTTATTGTGTCAAGATTCAAAGAGCTAGCACAAACCGTGTTTGATTTAGAGTTCCAAATACATGTATCCCTATAGGAGAAAACAGAGTGAAACCTAAAAATGAAAACGGTTACTGCAAACGAACGGTTTAACCTAGAAGAACGAAATTTGGTGAGCCAAGTGGTTTTGGTGTACTGATCATTACCTGAAAGAATCATCAAATGGGTAAAAAAATGTTTGCTGAGATTTCAGGCAACTCGTAGTTTTTTGGAAGCTTGGCAACCCCTTTCCATGAAAGTAATTTTCGCCAGTCTCTGCTTAGGGCTACATCAACAGAAAACAAACCATAGAGAGAGAACGTGAAACTGCTTTATTGTGTTAAGTTTCAAAGAGTTAGCACAAACCGTGTTTGATTTAGAGTTCTAAATACATGTATCCCTATAGGAGAAAACAGAGTGAAACCTAAAAATGAAAACGGTTACTGCAAACGAACGGTTTAACCTAGAAGAACGAAATTTGGTGAGCCAAGTGGTTTTGGTGTACTGATCATTACCTGAAAGAATCATCAAGATTGGGTGAAAAAATGTTTCCTGAGATTTCAGGAAACTCGTAGTTTTTTGGAAGCTTGGCAACCCCTTTCCATGAAAGTGATTTTCGCCAGTCTCTGCTTAGGGCTACATCAACAGCAAACAATTCATAGAGATAGAACTTGAAACTGCTTTATTGTGTCAAGTTTCAAAGAGCTAGCACAAACCGTGTTTGATTTAGAGTTCCAAATACATGTATCCCTATAGGAGAAAACAGAGTGAAACGTAAAAATGAAAACGGTTACTGCAAACGAACGGTTTAACCTAGAAGACCGAAATTTGGTGAGCCAAGTGGTTTTGGTGTACTGATCATTACCTGAAAGAATCATCAAGATTGGGTGAAAAAATGTTTGCTGAGATTTCAGGCAACTCTTAGTTTTTTGGAAGCTTGGCAACCCTTTTCTATGAAAGTGATTTTCGCCAGTCTCTGCTTAGGGCTACATCAACAGCAAACAAAGCGTAAAGATAGAACTTGAAACTGCTTTATTGTGTCAAGTTTCAAAGAGCTAGCACAAACAGTGTTTGATTTAGAGTTCGAAATACATGTATCCCTATAGGAGAAAAGAGAATGAAACCTAAAAATAAAAACGGTTACTGCAAGCGAACGGTTTAATCTAGAAGAACGAAATTTGGTGAGCCAAGTGGTTTTGGTGTACTGATCATTACCTGAAAGATTCATCAAGATTGGGTGAGAAAATGTTTGCTGAGATTTCAGTCAACTCGTAGTATTTTGGAAGCTTGGCAACCCCTTTCCATGAAAGTGATTTTCGCCAGTCTCTGCTTAGGGCTACATCAACAGCAAACAAAGCATAGAGATAGAACTTGAAACTGCTTTATTGTGTCAAGTTTCAAAGAGCTAGCACAAACCGTGTTTGATTTAGAGTTCCAAATACATGTATCCCTATAGAAGAAAGCAGAGTGAAAATTAAAAATGAAAACGGTTACTGCAAACGAACGGTTTACCTAGAAGAATGAAATTTTGTCAGCCAAGTGGTTTTTGTGTACTGAGCATTACCTGAAAGAATCATCAAGATTGGGTGAAAAAATATTTGCTGAGAATTCAGGCAACTCGTAGTTTTTTGGAAGCTTGGCAACCCCGCTTCCATGAAAGTGATTTTTGCCAGTCTCTGCTTAGGGCTACATCAACAGCAAACAAAGCATAGAGATAGAACTTGAAACTGCTTTATTGTGTCAAGTTTCAAAGAGCTAGCACAAACCGTGTTTGATTTAGAGTTCCAAATACATGTATCCCTATAGGAGAAAAAAGTGTGAAACCTAAAAATGAAAACGCTTACTGCAAACGAACGGTTTAACCTAGAAGAACGAAATTCGGTGAGCCAAGTGGTTTTGGTGTACTGATCATTACCTGAAAGAATCATCAAGATTGGGTGAAAAAATGTTTGCTGAGATTTCAGGCAACTCGTAGTTTTTGGGAAGCTTGGCAACCCCTTTCCATGAAAGTTATTTTCGCCAGTATCTGCTTAGGGCTACATCAACAGCAAACAAAGCATAGAGATAGAACTTGAAACTGCTTTATTGTGTCAAGTTTCAAAGAGCTAGCACAAACCGTGTTTGATTTAGAGTTCCAAATACATGTATCCTATAGGAGAAAACAGAGTGAAACCTAAAAATGAAAACGGGTTACTGCAAACGAACGGTTTAACCTAGAAGAACGAAATTTGGTGAGCCAAGTGGTTTTGGTGTACTGATCATTACCTGAAAGAATCATCAAGATTGGGTGAAAAAAAGTTTGCTGAGATTTCAGGCAACTCGTAGATTTTTGGAAGCTGGCAACCCCTTTCCATGAAAGTGATTTTCGCCAGACTCTGCTTAGGGCTACATAAACAGCAAACAAGGCATAGAGATAGAACTGGAAACTGCTTTATTGTGTGAAGGTTCAAAGAGCTAGCACAAACCGTGTTTGATTTAGAGTTCCAAATACATGTATCCCTATAGGAGAAAACAGAGTGAAACCTAAAAATGAAAACGGTTCCTGCAAACGAATGGTTTAACCTAGAAGAACGACATTTGGTGAGCCAAGTGGTTTTGGTGTACTGATCATTACCTGAAAGAATCATCAAGATTGGGTGAAAAAAAGTTTGCTGAGATTTCAGGCAACTCGTAGTTTTTTGGAAGCTTGGCAACCCCTTTCCATGAAAGTGATTTTCGCCAGTCTCTGCTTAGGGCTACATCAACAACAAACAAACCATAGAGATAGAACTGGAGACTGCTTTATTGTGTCAAGTTTCAAAGAGCTAGCACAAACCGTGTTTGATTTAGAGTTCCAAATACATGTATCCCTATCGGAGAAAACAGAGTGAAAGCTAAAAATGAAAACGTTTACTGCAAACGAACGGTTTAACCTAGAAGAACGAAATTTGGTGAGCCAAGTGGTTTTGGTGTACTGATCATTACCTGAAAGAATCATCAAGATTGGGTGAAAAAATGTTTGCTGAGATTTCAGGCAACTCGTAGTTTTTTGGTAGCTTGGCAACCCCTTTCCATGAGAGTGATTTTCACCAGTCTCTGCTTAGGGCTACATCAACAGCAAACAAAGCATAGAGATAGAACTTGAAACTGCTTTATTGTGTCAAGTTTCAAAGAGCTAGTACAAACCGTGTTTGATTTAGAGTTCCAAATACGTGTATCCCTATAGGGGAAAACAGAGTGAAACCTAAAAATGAAAACGGTTACTGCAAACGAACGGTTTAACCTAGAAGAACGAAATTTGGTGAGCCAAGTGGTTTTGGTGTACTGATCATTACCTGAAAGAATCATCAAGATTGGGTGAAAAAATGTTTGCTGCGATTTCAGAAAAGTCGTAGTTTTTTTGGAAGCTTGGCAATCCCTTTCAATGAAAGTGATTTTCGCCAGTTTCTGCTTAGGGCTACATCAACAGCAAACAAAGCATACAGATAGAACTTGAAACTGCTTTATTGTGTCAATTTTCAAAGAGCTAGCACAAACCGTGTGTGATTTAGAGTTCCAAATACATGTATCCCTATAGAAGAAAGCAGAGTGAAACCTAAAAATGAAAACGGTTACTGCAAACGAACGGTTTACCTAGAAGAATGAAGTTTTGTCAGCCAAGTGGTTTTTGTGTACTGAGCATTACCTGAAAGAATCATCAAGATTGGGTGAAAAAATGTTTGCTGAGATTTCAGGCAACTCGTAGTTTTTTGGAAGCTTGGCAAACCCTTTCCATGAAAGTGATTTTCGCCAGTCTCTGCTTAGGGCTACATCAACAGCAAACAAAGCATAGAGATAGAACTTGAAACTGCTTTATTGTGTCAAGTTTCAAAGAGCTAGCACAAACCGTGTTTGATTTAGAGTTCCAAATACATGTATCCCTATAGGAGAAAACAGAGTGAAACCTAAAAATTAAAACGGTTACTGAAAACGAACGGTTTAACCTAGAAGAACGAAATTTGGTGAGCCAAGTGGTTTTGGTGTACTAATCATTACCTGAAAGAATCATCAAGATTGGGTGAAAAAATGTTTGCTGAGATTTCAGGCAACTCGTAGTTTTTTGGAAGCTTGGAAACCCCTTTCCATGAAAGTGATTTTCGCCAGTCTCTGCTTAGGGGTACATCAACAGCAAACAAGGCATAGAGATAGAACTGGAAACTGCTTTATTGTGTCAAGTTTCAAAGAGCTAGCACAAACCGTGTTTGATTTAGAGTTCCAAATACATGTATCCCTATAGGAGAAAACAGAGTGAAACCTAAAAATGAAAACGGTTACTGCAAACAAACGGTTTAACCTAGAAGAACTACATTTGGTGAGCCAAGTGGTTTTGGTGTACTGATCATTACCTGAAAGAATCATCAAGATTGGGTGAAAAAATGTTTGCTGAGATTTCAGGCAACTCGTAGTTTTTTGGAAGCTTGGCAACCCCTTTCCATGAGAGTGATTTTCGCCAGTCTCTGCTTAGGGCTACATCAACAGCAAACAAAGCATACAGATAGAACTGAAACTGCTTTATTGTGTCAAGTTTCAAAGAGCTAGTACAAACCGTGTTTGATTTAGAGTTCCAAATACGTGTATCCCTATAGGGGAAAACTGAGTGAAACCTAAAAATGAAAACGGTTACTGCAAACGAACGGTTTAACCTAGAAGAACGAAATTTGGTGAGCCAAGTGGTTGTGGTGTACTGATCATTACCTGAAAGAATCATCAAGATTGGGTGAAAAAATGTTTGCTGCGATTTCAGGAAACTCGTAGTTTTTTTGGAAGCTTGGCAACCCCTTTCAATGAAAGTGATTTTCGCCAGTTTCTGCTTAGGGCTACATCAACAGCAAACAAAGCATACAGATAGAACTTGAAACTGCTTTATTGTGTCAATTTTCAAAGAGCTAGCACAAACCGTGTTTGATTTAGAGTTCCAAATACATGTATCCCTATAGGAGAAAACAGAGTGAAACCTAAAAATAAAATCGGTTACTGCAAACGAACGGTTTATCCTAGAAGAACGAAATTTGGTGAGCCAAGTGGTTTTTGTGTACTGATCATTAACTGAAAGAATCATCAAGATTGGGTGAAAAAATGTTTGCTGAGATTTCAGGCAACTCGTAGTTTTTTGGAAGCTTGGCAACCCCATTGCATGAAAGTGATTTTCGCCAGTCTCTGCTTAGGGCTACATCAACAGCAAGCAAAGCATAGAGATAGAACTTGAAACTGCTTTATTGTGTCAAGTTTCAAAGAGCTAGCACAAACCGTGTTTGATTCAGAGTTCCAAATACATGTATCCCTATAGGAGAAAACAGAGTGAAACCTAAAAATGAAAACGGTTACTGCAAACGAACGGTTTAACCTAGAAGAACGAAATTTGTTGAGCCAAGTGGTTTTTGTGTACTGATCATTACCTGAAAGAATCATCAAGATTGGGTGAAAAAATGTTTGCTGAGATTTCAGGCAACTCGTAGTTTTTTGGAAGCTTGGCAACCCGTTTCCATGAAAGTGATTTTCGCCAGTCTCTGCTTAGGGCTACATCAACAGCAAACAAACCATAGAGAGAGAACTTGAAACTGCTTTATTGTGTCAAGTTTCAAAGAGCTAGCACAAACCGTGTTTGATTTAGAGTTCCAAATACATGTATCCCTATAGGAGAAAACAGAGTGAAACCTTAAAATGAAAACGGTTACTGCAAACGAACGGTTTAACCTAGAAGAACGAAATTTGGTGAGCCAAGTGGTTTTGGTGTACTGATCATTACCTGAAAGAATCATCAAGATTGGGTGAAAAAATATTTGCTGAGATTTCATGCAACTCGTAGTTTTTTGGAATCTTGGTAACCCCTTTCCATGAGCGTGATTTTCGCCAGTCTCTGCTTAGGGCTACATCAACAGCAAACAAAGCATAGAGAGAGAACTTGAAACTGCTTTATTGTGTCAAGTTTCAAAGAGCTAGCACAAACCGTGTTTGATTTAGAGTTCCAAATACATGTATCCATATAGAAGAAAAGAGAGTTAAACCTAAAAATGAAAACGGTTACTGCAAACGAACGGTTTAACCTAGAAGAACGAAATTTGTTGAGCCAAGTGGTTTTTGTGTACTCATCATTACCTGAAAGAATCATCAAGATTGGGTGAAAAAATGTTTGCTGAGATTTCAGGAAACTCGTAGTTTTTTGGAAGCTTGGCAACCCGTTTCCATTAAAGTGATTTTCGCCAGTCTCTGCTTAGGGCTACATCAACAGCAAACAAACCATAGAGAGAGAACTTGAAACTGCTTTATTGTGTCAAGTTTCAAACAGCTAGCACAAACCGTGTTTGATTTAGAGTTCCAAATATATGTATTCCTATAGGAGAAAACAGAGTGAAACCTAAAAATGAAAATGGTTACTGCAAACGAACGGTTTAACCTAGAAGACCGAAATTTGGTGAGCCAAGTGGTTTTGGTGTACTGATCATGACCTGAAAGAATCATCAAGATTGGGTGAAAAAATGTTTGCTGAGATTTCAGGCAACTCGTAGTTTTTTGGAAGCTTGGCAACCCCTTTCCATGAAAGTGATTTTCGCCAGTCTCTGCTTAGGGCTACATCAACAGCAAACAAAGCATAGAGATAGAACTTGAAACTGCTTTATTGTGTCAAGTTTCAAAGAGGTAGCACAAACCGTGTTTGATTTAGAGTTCCAAATACATGTATCCCTATAGAAGAAAGCAGAGTGAAACCTAAAAATGAAAACGGTTGCTGCAAACGAACGGTTTACCTAGAAGAACGAAATTTCGTCAGCCAAGTGGTTTTTGTGTACTGAGCATTACCTGAAAGAATCATCAAGATTGGGTGAAAAAATGTTTGCTGAGATTTCAGGCAACTCGTAGTTTTTTGGAACCTTGGCAACCCCTTTCCATGAAAGTGATTTTCGCCAGTCTCTGCTTAGGGCTACATCAACATCAAACAAAGCATAGAGATAGAACTTGAAACTGCTTTATTGTGTCAAGTTTCAAAGAGCTAGTACAAACCGTTTTTGATTTAGAGTTCCAAATAAGTGTATCCCTATAGGGGAAAACAGAGTGAAACCTAAAAATGAAAACGGTTACTGCAAACGAACGGTTTAACCTAGAAGAACGAAATTTGGTGAGCCAAGTGGTTTTGGTGTACTAATCATTACCTGAAAGAATCATCAAGATTGGGTGAAAAAATGTTTTCTGAGATTTCAGGCAACTCGTAGTTTTTTGGAAGCTTGGCAACCCCTTTCCATGAAAGTGATTTTCTCCAGTCTCTGCTTAGGGCTACATCAACAGCAAACATGCATAGAGATAGAACTGGAAACTGCTTTATTGTGTCAAGTTTCAAAGAGCTAGTACAAACCGTGTTTGATTTAGAGTTCCAAATACGTGTATCCTATAGGGGAAAACAGAGTGAAACCTAAAAATGAAAACGGTTACTGCAAACGAACGGTTTAACCTAGAAGAACGAAATTTGTTGAGCCAAGTGGTTTTTGTGTACTGATCATTACCTGAAAGAATCATCAAGATTGGGTGAAAAAATGTTTGCTGAGATTTCAGGAAATTCGTAGTTTTTTGGAAGCTTGGCAACCCGTTTCCATGAATGTGATTTTCGCCAGTCTCTGCTTAGGGCTACATCAACAGCAAACAAACCATAGAGAGAGAACTTGAAACTGCTTTATTGTGTCAAGTTTCAAAGAGCTAGCACAAACCGTGTTTGATTTAGAGTTCCAAATACATGTATCCCTATAGGAGAAAACAGAGTGAAACCTAAAAATGAAAACGGTTACTGCAAACGTACGGTTTAACCTAGAAGAACGAAATTTGGTGAGCCAAGTGGTTTTGGTGTACTGATCATTACCTGAAAGAATCATCAAGATTGGGTGAAAAAATATTTGCTGAGATTTCAGGCAACTCGTAGTTTTTTGAAACTTGGCAACCCCTTTCCATGAAAGTGATTTTCGCCAGTCTCTGCTTAGGGCTACATCAACAGCAAACAAACCATAGAGATAGAACTGGAAACTGCTTTATTGTGTCAAGTTTCAAAGAGCTAGCACAAACCGTGTTTGATTTAGAGTTCCAAATACATGTATTCCTATAGGAGAAAACAGAGTGAAACCTAAAAATGAAAACGGTTACTGCAAACGAACGGTTTAACCCAGAAGACCGAAATTTGGTGAGCCAAGTGGTTTTGGTGTACTGATCATGACCTGAAAGAATCATCAAGATTGGGTGAAAAAATGTTTGCTGAGAATTCAGGCAACTCGTAGTTTTTTGGAAGCTTGGCAACCCCTTTCCATTAAAGTGATTTTCGCCAGTCTCTGCTTAGGGCTACATCAACAGCAAACAAAGCATAGAGATAGAACTTGAAACTGCTTTATTGTGTCAAGTTTCAAAGAGGTAGCACAAACCGTGTTTGATTTAGAGTTCCAAATACATGTATCCCTATAGAAGAAAGCAGAGTGAAACCTAAAAATGAAAACGGTTGCTGCAAACGAACGGTTTAACCTAGAAGAACGAAATTTGGTGAGCCAAGTGGTTTTGGTGTACTAATCATTACCTGAAAGAATCATCAAGATTGGGTGAAAAAATGTTTTCTGAGATTTCAGGCAACTCGTAGTTTTTTGGAAGCTTGGCAACCCCTTTACATGAAAGTGATTTTCTCCAGTCTCTGCTTAGGGCTTACATCAACAGCAAACATGCAAAGAGATAGAACTGGAAACTGCTTTATTGTGTCAAGTTTCAAAGAGCTAGTACAAACCGTGTTTGATTTAGAGTTCCAAATACGTGTATCCTATAGGGGAAAACAGAGTGAAACCTAAAAATGAAAACGGTTACTGCAAACGAACGGTTTAACCTAGAAGAACGAAATTTTGGTGAGCCAAGTGGTTTTGGTGTACTGATCATTACCTGAAAGAATCATCAAGATTGGGTGAAAAAATGTTTGCTGAGATTTCATGCAACTCGTAGTTTTTGGGAAGCTTGGCAACCCCTTTCCATGAAAGTTATTTTCGCCAGTATCTGCTTAGGGCTACATCAACAGCAAACAAAGCATAGAGATAGAACTTGAAACTGCTTTATTGTGTCAAGTTCAAAGAGCTAGCACAAACCGTGTTTGATTTAGCGTTCCAAATACATGTATCCCTATAGGAGAAAAACAGAGTGAAACCTAAAAATGAAATCGGTTACTGCAAACGAACGGTTTAACCTAGAAGAACGAAATGTGGTGAGCCAAGTGGTTTTGGTGTACTGATCATTACCTGAAAGAATCATCAAGATTGGGTGAAAAATGTTTGCTGAGATTTCAGGAAACTCGTAGTTTTTTAGAAGCTTGGCAACCCCTTTCCATGAGAGTGATTTTCGCCAGTCTCTGCTTAGGGCTACATCAACAGCAAACAAAGCATAGAGATAGAACTTGAAACTGCTTTATTGTGTCAAGTTTCAAAGAGCTAGCACAAACCGTGTTGATTTAGAGTTCCAAATACATGTGTCCTATAGGAGAAAACAGAGTGAAACCTAAAAATGAAATCGGTTACTGCAAACGAATGGTTTAACCTAGAATAACGAAATTTGGTGAGCCAAGTGGTTTTGGTGTACTGATCATTACATGAAAGAATCATCAAGATTGGGTGAAAAAATATTTGCTGAGATTTCAGGCAACTCGTAGTTTTTGAAGCTTGGCAACCCCTTTCCATGAAAGTGATTTTCGCCAGTCTCTGCTTAGGGCTACATCAACAGCAAACACACCATAGAGAGAGAACTTGAAACTGCTTTATTGTGTCAAGTTTCAAAGAGCTAGCACAAACCGTGTTTGATTTAGAGTTCCAAATACATGTATCCCTATAGGAGAAAACAGAGTGAAACCTAAAAATGAAACGGTTACTGCAAACGTACGGTTTAACCTAGAAGAACGAAATTTGGTGAGCAAGTGGTTTTGGTGTACTGATCATTACCTGAAAGAATCATCAAGATTGGGTGAAAAAAATATTTGCTGAGATTTTCAGGCAACTCGTAGTTTTTTGAAACTTGGCAACCCCTTTCCATGAAAGTGATTTTCGCCAGTCTCTGCTTAGGGGCTACATCAACAGCAAACAATCCATAGAGATAGAACTGGAAACTGCTTTATTGTGTCAAGTTTCAAAGAGCTAGCACAAACCGTGTTTGATTTAGAGTTCCAAATACATGTATTCCTATAGGAGAAAACAGAGTGAAACCTAAAAATGAAAACGGTTACTGCAAACGAACGGTTTAACCCAGAAGACCGAAATTTGGTGAGCCAAGTGGTTTTGGTGTACTGATCATGACCTGAAAGAATCATCAAGATTGGGTGAAAAAATGTTTGCTGAGATTTCAGGCAACTCGTAGTTTTTTGGAAGCTTGGCAAACCCCTTTCCATGAAAGTGATTTTCGCCAGTCTCTGCTTAGGGCTACATCAACAGCAAACAAAGCATAGAGATAGAACTTGAACTGCTTTATTGTGTCAAGTTTCAAAGAGGTAGCACAAACCGTGTTTGATTTAGAGTTCCAAATACATGTATCCCTATAGAAGAAGCAGAGTGAAACCTAAAAATGAAAACGGTTGCTGCAAACGAACGGTTTACCTAGAAGAACGAAATTTTGTCAGCCAAGTGGTTTTTGTGTACTGAGCATTACCTGAAAGAATCATCAAGGTTGGGTGAAAAAATGTTTGCTGAGATTTCAGGCAACTCGTAGTTTTTTGGAACCTTGGCAACCCCTTTCCATGAAAGTGATTTTCGCCAGTCTCTGCTTAGGGCTACATCAACATCAAACAAAGCATAGAGATAGAACTTGAAACTGCTTTATTGTGTCAAGTTTGAAAGAGCTAGTACAAACCGTTTTTGATTTAGAGTTCCAAATACATGTATCCCTATAGGGGAAAACAGAGTGAAACCTAAAAATGAAAACGGTTACTGCAAACGAACGGTTTAACCTAGAAGAAAGAAATTTGGTGAGCCAAGTGGTTTTGGTGTACTAATCATTACCTGAAATAATCATCAAGATTGGGTGAAAAAATGTTTTCTGAGATTTCAGGCAACTCGTAGTTTTTTGGAAGCTTGGCAACCCCTTTCCATGAAAGTGATTTTCTACAGTCTCTGCTTAGTGCTACATCAACAGCAAACATGCAAAGAGATAGAACTGGAAACTGCTTTATTGTGTCAGTTTCAAAGAGCTAGCACAAACCGTGTTTGATTTAGAGTTCCAAATACATGTATCCCTATAGGAGAAAACAGAGTGAAACCTAAAAATGAAAACGGTTACTGCAAACGAACGGTTTAACCTAGAAGACCGAAATTTGGTGAGCCAAGTGGTTTTGGTGTACTGATCATTACCTGAAAGAATCATCAAGATTGGGTGAAAAAATGTTTGCTGAGATTTCAGGCAACTCGTAGTTTTTTGGAAGCTTGGCAACCCCTTTCCATGAAAGTGATTTTCGCCAGTCTCTGCTTAGGGCTACATCAACAGCACAAAAACCATAGAGATAGCACTTGAAACTGCTTTATTGTGTCAAGTTTCAAAGAGCTAGCACAAACCGTGTTTGATTTAGAGTTCCAAATACATGTATCCCTATAGGAGAAAACAGAGTGAAACCTAAAAATGAAAACGGTTACTGCAAACGATCGGTTTAACCTAGAAGAACGAAATTTGGTTAGCCAAATGGTTTTGGTGTACTGATCATTACCTGAAAGAATCATCAAGTTTGGGTGAAAAAATGTTTGCTGAGTTTTCAGGCAACTCGTAGTTTTTTGGAAGCTTGGCAACCCCTTTCCATGAAGGTGATTTTCGCCAGTCTCTGCTTAGGGCTA
Organism: Ictidomys tridecemlineatus; assembly: GCF_052094955.1. Lineage (NCBI taxonomy): Eukaryota > Metazoa > Chordata > Mammalia > Rodentia > Sciuridae > Ictidomys > Ictidomys tridecemlineatus. The sequence goes on along the minus strand of NW_027523725.1, from coordinate 13,724 downwards.
CATCAACAGCACAAAAACCATAGAGATAGAACTTGAAACTGCTTTATTGTGTCAAGTTTCAAAGAGCTAGCACAAACCGTGTTTGATTTAGAGTTCCAAATACATGTATGCCTATAGGAGAAAACAGAGTGAAACCTAAAAATGAAAACGGTTACTGCAAACGAACGGTTTAACCTAGAAGAACGAAATTTGGTGAGTCAAGTGGTTTAGGTGTACTGATCATTACCTGAAAGAATCATCAAGATTGGGTGAAAAAATGTTTGCTGAGATTTCAGGCAACTCGTAGTTTTTTGGAAGCTTGGCAACCCCTTTCCATGAAAGTGATTTTCGCCAGTCTCTGCTTAGGGCTACATCAACAGCAAACAAACCATAGAGATAGAACTTGAAACTGCTTTATTGTGTCAAGTTTCAAAGAGCTAGCACAAACCGAGTTTGATTTAGAGTTCCAAATACATGTATCTCTATAGGAGAAAACAGAGTGAAACCTAAAAATGAAAACGGTTACTGCAAACGAACGGTTTAACCTAGAAGAACGAAATTTGGTGAGCCAAGTGGTTTTGGTGTACTGATCATTACCTGAAACAATCATCAAGATTGGTTGAAAAAATGTTTGCTGATATTTCAGGCAACTCGTAGTTATTTGGAAGCTTGGCAACCCCTTTCCATGAAAGTGATTTTCGCCAGTCTCTGCTTAGGGCTACATCAACAGCAAACAAAGCATAGAGACAGAACTTGAAACTGCTTTATTGTGTCAAGTTTCAAAGAGCTAGCACAAACCGTGTTTGATTTAGAGTTTTAAATACATCTATGCCTACAGGAGAAAACAGAGTGAAACCTAAAAATGAAAACGGTTACTGCAAACGAACGGTTTAACCTAGAAGAACGTAATTTGGTGAGCCAGGTGGTTTTGGTGTACTGATCATTACCTGAAAGAATCATCAAGATTGGCTGAAAAAATGTTTGCTAAGATTTCAGGCAACTCATAGTTTTTTGGAAGCTTGGAAACCACTTTCCATGAAAGTGATTTTCGCCAGTCTCTGCTTCGGGCTACATCAACAGCAAACAAAGTATAGAGATAGAACTTGAAACTGCTTTATTGTGTCAAGTTTCAAAGAGCTAGCACAAACCGTGTTTGATTTAGAGTTCCAAATACATGTATGCCTATAGGAGAAAACAGAGTGAAACCTAAAAATGAAAACGGTTACTGCAAACGAACGGTTTAACCTAGAAGAACGAAATTTGGTGAGCCAAGTGGTTTTGGTTTACTCATCATTACCTGAAGGAATCATCAAGATTGGGTGAAAAAATGTTTGCTGAGATTTCAGGCAACTCGTAGTTTTTTGGAAGCTTGGCAACCCCTTTCCATGAAAGTGATGTTCGCCAGTCTCTGCTTAGGGCTACATCAACAGCAAAAAAAAGCATAGAGATAGAACTTGAAACTGCTTTATTGTGTCAAGTTTCAAAGAGGTAGCACAAACCGTGTTTGATTTAGAGTTCCAAATACATGTTACCCTTTAGGAGAAAACAGAGTGAAACCTAAAAATGAAAACGGTTACTGCAAACGAACGGTTTAACCTAGAAGAACGAAATTTGGTGAGCCAAGTGGTTTTGGTGTACTGATCATTACCTGAAAGAATCATCAAGATTGGGTGAAAAAATGTTTGCTCAGATTTCAGGCAACTCGTAGTTTTTTGGAAGCTTGGCAACCCCTTTCCATGAAAGGGATTTTCGCCAGTCTCTGCTTAGGGCTACATCAACAGCATACAAAGCATAGAGATAGAACTTGAACCTGCTTTATTTTGTCAAGTTTCAAAGAGCTAGCACAAACCGTGTTTGATTTAGAGTTCCAAATACATGTATCCCTATAGGAGAAAACAGAGTGAAACCTAAAATGAAAACGGTTACTGCAAACGAACGGTTTAACCTAGAAGAACGAAATTTGGTGAGCCAAGTGGTTTTGGTGTACTGATCATTACCTGAAAGAATCATCAAGATTGGGTGAAAAAATGTTATCTGAGATTTCAGGCAACTTGTAGTTTTTTGATAGCTTGGCAACCCCTTTCCATGAAACTGATTTTCGCCACTCTCTGCTTAGGGCTACATCAACAGCAAACAAAGCATAGAGATAGAACTGGAAACTGCTTTATTGTGTCAAGTTTCAAAGAGCTAGCACAAACCGTGTTTGATTTAGAGTTCCAAATACATGTATCCCTATAGGAGAAAACAGAGTGAAACATAAAAATGAAAATGGATACTGCAAACGAACGGTTTAACCTAGAAGAATGAAATTTGGTGAGCCAAGTGGTTTTGGTGTACTGATCATTACCTGAAAGAATCGTCAAGATTGGGTGAGGAAATGTTTGCTGTGATTTTAGGCAACTCGTAGTTTTTTGGAAGCTTGGCAACCCCTTTCTATGAAAGTGATTTTCGCCAGTCTCTGCATAGGGCTACATCAACAGGAAAAAAAGCATAGAGATAGAACTTGAAACTGCTTTATTGTGTCAAGTTTCAAAGAGGTAGCACAAACCGTGTTTGATTTAGAGTTCCAAATACATGTATCCCTATAGGAGAAAACAGAGTGAAACCTAAAAATGAAAACGGTTACTGCAAACCAACGGTTTAACCTAGAAGAACAAAATTTGGTGAGCCAAGTGGATTTGGTGTACTGATCATTACCTGAAAGAATCATCAAGATTGGGTAAAAAAATGTTTGCTGAGATTTCAGGCAACTCATAGTTTTTTGGAAGCTTGGCAACCCCTTTCCATGAAAGGGATTTTCGCCAGTCTCTGCTTAGGGCTACATCAACCTCATACAAAGCATAGAGATAGAACTTGAACCTGCTTTATTGTGTCAAGTTTCAAAGAGCTAGCACAAACCGTGTTTGATTTAGAGTACCAAATACATGTATCCCTATAGGAGAAAACAGAGTGAAACCTAAAATGAAAACGGTTACTGCAAACGAACGGTTTAACCTAGAAGAACGAAGTTTGGTGAGCCAAGTGGTTTTGGTGTACTGATCATTACCTGAAAGAATCATCAAGATTGGGTGAAAAAATGTTTGCTGAGATTTCAGGCAACTTGTAGTTTTTTGATAGCTTGGCAACCCCTTTCCATGAAACTGATTTTCGCCAGTCTCTGCTTAGGGCTACATCAACAGCAAACAAAGCATAGAGATAGAACTTGAAACTGCTTTATTGTGTCAAGTTTCAAAGAGCTAGCACAAACCGTGTTTGATTTAGAGTTCCAAATACATGTATCCCTATAGGAGAAAACAGAGTGAAAATTAAAATGAAAACGGTTACTGTAAACAAACGGTTTAACCTAGAAGAACGAAATTTGTTGAGCCAAGGGGTTTTGGTGTACTGATCATTACCTGAAAGAATCATCAAGATTGGGTGAAAAAATGTTTGCTGAGATTTCAGGCAACTCGTAGTTTTTTGGAAGCTTGGCAACCCCTTTCCATGAAAGTGATTTTCGCCAGTCTCTGCTTAGGGCTACATCAACAGCAAACAAACCATAGTGATAGAACTGGAAACTGCTTTATTGTGTCAAGTTTCAAAGAGCTAGCACAAACCGAGTTTGATTTAGAGTTCCAAATACATGTATCTCTATAGGAGAAAACAGAGTGAAACCTAAAAATGAAAACGGTTACTGCAAACGAACGGTTTAACATAGAAGAACGAAATTTGGTGAGCCAAGTGATTTTGGTGTACTGATTATTACCTGAAAGGATCATCAAGATTGGGTGAAAAAATGTTTGCTGAGATTTCAGGCAACTCGTAGTTTTTTGGAAGCTTGGCATCCCCTTTCCATGAAAGTGATTTTCGCCAGTCTCTGCTTAGGGCTACATCAACAGCAAACAAAGCATAGAGATAGAACTTGAAACTGCTTTATTGTGTCAAGTTTCAAAGAGCTAGCACAAACCGTGTTTGATTTAGAGTTCCAAATACATGTATCCCTATAGGAGAAAACAGAGTGAAACCTAAAAATGAAAACGGTTACTGCAAACGAACGGTTTAACCTAGAAGAACGAAATTTGGTGAGCCAAGTGGTTTTGGTGTACTGATCATTACCTGAAAGAATCATCAAGATTGGGTGAAAAAATGTTTGCTGAGATTTCAGGCAACTCGTAGTTTTTTGGAAGCTTGGCAACCCCTTTCCATGAAAGTGATTTTCGCCAGTCTCTGCTTAGGGCTACATCAACAGCACAAAAACCATAGAGATAGCACTTGAAACTGCTTTATTGTGTCAAGTTTCAAAGAGCTAGCACAAACCGTGTTTGATTTAGAGTTCCAAATACATGTATCCCTATAGGAGAAAACAGAGTGAAACCTAAAAATGGAAACGGTTACTGCAAACGATCGGTTTAACCTAGAAGAACGAAATTTGGTTAGCCAAATGGTTTTGGTGTACTGATCATTACCTGAAAGAATCATCAAGTTTGGGTGAAAAAATGTTTGCTGAGTTTTCAGGCAACTCGTAGTTTTTTGGAAGCTTGGCAACCCCTTTCCATGAAGGTGATTTTCGCCAGTCTCTGCTTAGGGCTACATCAACAGCACAAAAACCATAGAGATAGAACTTGAAACTGCTTTATTGTGTCAAGTTTCAAAGAGCTAGCACAAACCGTGTTTGATTTAGAGTTCCAAATACATGTATGCCTATAGGAGAAAACAGAGTGAAACCTAAAAATGAAAACGGTTACTGCAAACGAACGGTTTAACCTAGAAGAACGAAATTTGGTGAGTCAAGTGGTTTAGGTGTACTGATCATTACCTGAAAGAATCATCAAGATTGGGTGAAAAAATGTTTGCTGAGATTTCAGGCAACTCGTAGTTTTTTGGAAGCTTGGCAACCCCTTTCCATGAAAGTGATTTTCGCCAGTCTCTGCTTAGGGCTACATCAACAGCAAACAAACCATAGAGATAGAACTTGAAACTGCTTTATTGTGTCAAGTTTCAAAGAGCTAGCACAAACCGAGTTTGATTTAGAGTTCCAAATACATGTATCTCTATAGGAGAAAACAGAGTGAAACCTAAAAATGAAAACGGTTACTGCAAACGAACGGTTTAACCTAGAAGAACGAAATTTGGTGAGCCAAGTGGTTTTGGTGTACTGATCATTACCTGAAACAATCATCAAGATTGGTTGAAAAAATGTTTGCTGATATTTCAGGCAACTCGTAGTTATTTGGAAGCTTGGCAACCCCTTTCCATGAAAGTGATTTTCGCCAGTCTCTGCTTAGGGCTACATCAACAGCAAACAAAGCATAGAGACAGAACTTGAAACTGCTTTATTGTGTCAAGTTTCAAAGAGCTAGCACAAACCGTGTTTGATTTAGAGTTTTAAATACATCTATGCCTACAGGAGAAAACAGAGTGAAACCTAAAAATGAAAACGGTTACTGCAAACGAACGGTTTAACCTAGAAGAACGTAATTTGGTGAGCCAGGTGGTTTTGGTGTACTGATCATTACCTGAAAGAATCATCAAGATTGGCTGAAAAAATGTTTGCTAAGATTTCAGGCAACTCATAGTTTTTTGGAAGCTTGGAAACCACTTTCCATGAAAGTGATTTTCGCCAGTCTCTGCTTCGGGCTACATCAACAGCAAACAAAGTATAGAGATAGAACTTGAAACTGCTTTATTGTGTCAAGTTTCAAAGAGCTAGCACAAACCGTGTTTGATTTAGAGTTCCAAATACATGTATGCCTATAGGAGAAAACAGAGTGAAACCTAAAAATGAAAACGGTTACTGCAAACGAACGGTTTAACCTAGAAGAACGAAATTTGGTGAGCCAAGTGGTTTTGGTTTACTCATCATTACCTGAAGGAATCATCAAGATTGGGTGAAAAAATGTTTGCTGAGATTTCAGGCAACTCGTAGTTTTTTGGAAGCTTGGCAACCCCTTTCCATGAAAGTGATGTTCGCCAGTCTCTGCTTAGGGCTACATCAACAGCAAAAAAAAGCATAGAGATAGAACTTGAAACTGCTTTATTGTGTCAAGTTTCAAAGAGGTAGCACAAACCGTGTTTGATTTAGAGTTCCAAATACATGTTACCCTTTAGGAGAAAACAGAGTGAAACCTAAAAATGAAAACGGTTACTGCAAACGAACGGTTTAACCTAGAAGAACGAAATTTGGTGAGCCAAGTGGTTTTGGTGTACTGATCATTACCTGAAAGAATCATCAAGATTGGGTGAAAAAATGTTTGCTCAGATTTCAGGCAACTCGTAGTTTTTTGGAAGCTTGGCAACCCCTTTCCATGAAAGGGATTTTCGCCAGTCTCTGCTTAGGGCTACATCAACAGCATACAAAGCATAGAGATAGAACTTGAACCTGCTTTATTTTGTCAAGTTTCAAAGAGCTAGCACAAACCGTGTTTGATTTAGAGTTCCAAATACATGTATCCCTATAGGAGAAAACAGAGTGAAACCTAAAATGAAAACGGTTACTGCAAACGAACGGTTTAACCTAGAAGAACGAAATTTGGTGAGCCAAGTGGTTTTGGTGTACTGATCATTACCTGAAAGAATCATCAAGATTGGGTGAAAAAATGTTATCTGAGATTTCAGGCAACTTGTAGTTTTTTGATAGCTTGGCAACCCCTTTCCATGAAACTGATTTTCGCCACTCTCTGCTTAGGGCTACATCAACAGCAAACAAAGCATAGAGATAGAACTGGAAACTGCTTTATTGTGTCAAGTTTCAAAGAGCTAGCACAAACCGTGTTTGATTTAGAGTTCCAAATACATGTATCCCTATAGGAGAAAACAGAGTGAAACATAAAAATGAAAATGGATACTGCAAACGAACGGTTTAACCTAGAAGAATGAAATTTGGTGAGCCAAGTGGTTTTGGTGTACTGATCATTACCTGAAAGAATCGTCAAGATTGGGTGAGGAAATGTTTGCTGTGATTTTAGGCAACTCGTAGTTTTTTGGAAGCTTGGCAACCCCTTTCTATGAAAGTGATTTTCGCCAGTCTCTGCATAGGGCTACATCAACAGGAAAAAAAGCATAGAGATAGAACTTGAAACTGCTTTATTGTGTCAAGTTTCAAAGAGGTAGCACAAACCGTGTTTGATTTAGAGTTCCAAATACATGTATCCCTATAGGAGAAAACAGAGTGAAACCTAAAAATGAAAACGGTTACTGCAAACCAACGGTTTAACCTAGAAGAACAAAATTTGGTGAGCCAAGTGGATTTGGTGTACTGATCATTACCTGAAAGAATCATCAAGATTGGGTAAAAAAATGTTTGCTGAGATTTCAGGCAACTCATAGTTTTTTGGAAGCTTGGCAACCCCTTTCCATGAAAGGGATTTTCGCCAGTCTCTGCTTAGGGCTACATCAACCTCATACAAAGCATAGAGATAGAACTTGAACCTGCTTTATTGTGTCAAGTTTCAAAGAGCTAGCACAAACCGTGTTTGATTTAGAGTACCAAATACATGTATCCCTATAGGAGAAAAAAGAGTGAAACCTAAAATGAAAACGGTTACTGCAAACGAACGGTTTAACCTAGAAGAACGAAGTTTGGTGAGCCAAGTGGTTTTGGTGTACTGATCATTACCTGAAAGAATCATCAAGATTGGGTGAAAAAATGTTTGCTGAGATTTCAGGCAACTTGTAGTTTTTTGATAGCTTGGCAACCCCTTTCCATGAAACTGATTTTCGCCAGTCTCTGCTTAGGGCTACATCAACAGCAAACAAAGCATAGAGATAGAACTTGAAACTGCTTTATTGTGTCAAGTTTCAAAGAGCTAGCACAAACCGTGTTTGATTTAGAGTTCCAAATACATGTATCCCTATAGGAGAAAACAGAGTGAAAATTAAAATGAAAACGGTTACTGTAAACAAACGGTTTAACCTAGAAGAACGAAATTTGTTGAGCCAAGGGGTTTTGGTGTACTGATCATTACCTGAAAGAATCATCAAGATTGGGTGAAAAAATGTTTGCTGAGATTTCAGGCAACTCGTAGTTTTTTGGAAGCTTGGCAACCCCTTTCCATGAAAGTGATTTTCGCCAGTCTCTGCTTAGGGCTACATCAACAGCAAACAAACCATAGTGATAGAACTGGAAACTGCTTTATTGTGTCAAGTTTCAAAGAGCTAGCACAAACCGAGTTTGATTTAGAGTTCCAAATACATGTATCTCTATAGGAGAAAACAGAGTGAAACCTAAAAATGAAAACGGTTACTGCAAACGAACGGTTTAACATAGAAGAACGAAATTTGGTGAGCCAAGTGATTTTGGTGTACTGATTATTACCTGAAAGGATCATCAAGATTGGGTGAAAAAATGTTTGCTGAGATTTCAGGCAACTCGTAGTTTTTTGGAAGCTTGGCATCCCCTTTCCATGAAAGTGATTTTCGCCAGTCTCTGCTTAGGGCTACATCAACAGCAAACAAAGCATAGAGATAGAACTTGAAACTGCTTTATTGTGTCAAGTTTCAAAGAGCTAGCACAAACCGTGTTTGATTTAGAGTTCCAAATACATGTATCCCTATAGGAGAAAACAGAGTGAAACCTAAAAATGAAAACGGTTACTGCAAACGAACGGTTTAACCTAGAAGAACGAAATTTGGTGAGCCAAGTGGTTTTGGTGTACTGATCATTACCTGAAAGAATCATCAAGATTGGGTGAAAAAATGTTTGCTGAGATTTCAGGCAACTCGTAGTTTTTTGGAAGCTTGGCAACCCCTTTCCATGAAAGTGATTTTCGCCAGTCTCTGCTTAGGGCTACATCAACAGCACAAAAACCATAGAGATAGCACTTGAAACTGCTTTATTGTGTCAAGTTTCAAAGAGCTAGCACAAACCGTGTTTGATTTAGAGTTCCAAATACATGTATCCCTATAGGAGAAAACAGAGTGAAACCTAAAAATGGAAACGGTTACTGCAAACGATCGGTTTAACCTAGAAGAACGAAATTTGGTTAGCCAAATGGTTTTGGTGTACTGATCATTACCTGAAAGAATCATCAAGTTTGGGTGAAAAAATGTTTGCTGAGTTTTCAGGCAACTCGTAGTTTTTTGGAAGCTTGGCAACCCCTTTCCATGAAGGTGATTTTCGCCAGTCTCTGCTTAGGGCTACATCAACAGCACAAAAACCATAGAGATAGAACTTGAAACTGCTTTATTGTGTCAAGTTTCAAAGAGCTAGCACAAACCGTGTTTGATTTAGAGTTCCAAATACATGTATGCCTATAGGAGAAAACAGAGTGAAACCTAAAAATGAAAACGGTTACTGCAAACGAACGGTTTAACCTAGAAGAACGAAATTTGGTGAGTCAAGTGGTTTAGGTGTACTGATCATTACCTGAAAGAATCATCAAGATTGGGTGAAAAAATGTTTGCTGAGATTTCAGGCAACTCGTAGTTTTTTGGAAGCTTGGCAACCCCTTTCCATGAAAGTGATTTTCGCCAGTCTCTGCTTAGGGCTACATCAACAGCAAACAAAGCATAGAGATAGAACTTGAAACTGCTTTATTGTGTCAAGTTTCAAAGAGCTAGCACAAACCGAGTTTGATTTAGAGTTCCAAATACATGTATCTCTATAGGAGAAAACAGAGTGAAACCTAAAAATGAAAACGGTTACTGCAAACGAACGGTTTAACCTAGAAGAACGAAATTTGGTGAGCCAAGTGGTTTTGGTGTACTGATCATTACCTGAAACAATCATCAAGATTGGTTGAAAAAATGTTTGCTGATATTTCAGGCAACTCGTAGTTATTTGGAAGCTTGGCAACCCCTTTCCATGAAAGTGATTTTCGCCAGTCTCTGCTTAGGGCTACATCAACAGCAAACAAAGCATAGAGACAGAACTTGAAACTGCTTTATTGTGTCAAGTTTCAAAGAGCTAGCACAAACCGTGTTTGATTTAGAGTTTTAAATACATCTATGCCTACAGGAGAAAACAGAGTGAAACCTAAAAATGAAAACGGTTACTGCAAACGAACGGTTTAACCTAGAAGAACGTAATTTGGTGAGCCAGGTGGTTTTGGTGTACTGATCATTACCTGAAAGAATCATCAAGATTGGCTGAAAAAATGTTTGCTAAGATTTCAGGCAACTCATAGTTTTTTGGAAGCTTGGAAACCACTTTCCATGAAAGTGATTTTCGCCAGTCTCTGCTTCGGGCTACATCAACAGCAAACAAAGTATAGAGATAGAACTTGAAACTGCTTTATTGTGTCAAGTTTCAAAGAGCTAGCACAAACCGTGTTTGATTTAGAGTTCCAAATACATGTATGCCTATAGGAGAAAACAGAGTGAAACCTAAAAATGAAAACGGTTACTGCAAACGAACGGTTTAACCTAGAAGAACGAAATTTGGTGAGCCAAGTGGTTTTGGTTTACTCATCATTACCTGAAGGAATCATCAAGATTGGGTGAAAAAATGTTTGCTGAGATTTCAGGCAACTCGTAGTTTTTTGGAAGCTTGGCAACCCCTTTCCATGAAAGTGATGTTCGCCAGTCTCTGCTTAGGGCTACATCAACAGCAAAAAAAAGCATAGAGATAGAACTTGAAACTGCTTTATTGTGTCAAGTTTCAAAGAGGTAGCACAAACCGTGTTTGATTTAGAGTTCCAAATACATGTTACCCTTTAGGAGAAAACAGAGTGAAACCTAAAAATGAAAACGGTTACTGCAAACGAACGGTTTAACCTAGAAGAACGAAATTTGGTGAGCCAAGTGGTTTTGGTGTACTGATCATTACCTGAAAGAATCATCAAGATTGGGTGAAAAAATGTTTGCTCAGATTTCAGGCAACTCGTAGTTTTTTGGAAGCTTGGCAACCCCTTTCCATGAAAGGGATTTTCGCCAGTCTCTGCTTAGGGCTACATCAACAGCATACAAAGCATAGAGATAGAACTTGAACCTGCTTTATTTTGTCAAGTTTCAAAGAGCTAGCACAAACCGTGTTTGATTTAGAGTTCCAAATACATGTATCCCTATAGGAGAAAACAGAGTGAAACCTAAAATGAAAACGGTTACTGCAAACGAACGGTTTAACCTAGAAGAACGAAATTTGGTGAGCCAAGTGGTTTTGGTGTACTGATCATTACCTGAAAGAATCATCAAGATTGGGTGAAAAAATGTTATCTGAGATTTCAGGCAACTTGTAGTTTTTTGATAGCTTGGCAACCCCTTTCCATGAAACTGATTTTCGCCACTCTCTGCTTAGGGCTACATCAACAGCAAACAAAGCATAGAGATAGAACTGGAAACTGCTTTATTGTGTCAAGTTTCAAAGAGCTAGCACAAACCGTGTTTGATTTAGAGTTCCAAATACATGTATCCCTATAGGAGAAAACAGAGTGAAACCTAAAAATGAAAATGGATACTGCAAACGAACGGTTTAACCTAGAAGAATGAAATTTGGTGAGCCAAGTGGTTTTGGTGTACTGATCATTACCTGAAAGAATCGTCAAGATTGGGTGAGGAAATGTTTGCTGTGATTTTAGGCAACTCGTAGTTTTTTGGAAGCTTGGCAACCCCTTTCTATGAAAGTGATTTTCGCCAGTCTCTGCATAGGGCTACATCAACAGGAAAAAAAGCATAGAGATAGAACTTGAAACTGCTTTATTGTGTCAAGTTTCAAAGAGGTAGCACAAACCGTGTTTGATTTAGAGTTCCAAATACATGTATCCCTATAGGAGAAAACAGAGTGAAACCTAAAAATGAAAACGGTTACTGCAAACCAACGGTTTAACCTAGAAGAACAAAATTTGGTGAGCCAAGTGGATTTGGTGTACTGATCATTACCTGAAAGAATCATCAAGATTGGGTAAAAAAATGTTTGCTGAGATTTCAGGCAACTCGTAGTTTTTTGGAAGCTTGGCAACCCCTTTCCATGAAAGGGATTTTCGCCAGTCTCTGCTTAGGGCTACATCAACCTCATACAAAGCATAGAGATAGAACTTGAACCTGCTTTATTGTGTCAAGTTTCAAAGAGCTAGCACAAACCGTGTTTGATTTAGAGTACCAAATACATGTATCCCTATAGGAGAAAACAGAGTGAAACCTAAAATGAAAACGGTTACTGCAAACGAACGGTTTAACCTAGAAGAACGAAATTTGGTGAGCCAAGTGGTTTTGGTGTACTGATCATTACCTGAAAGAATCATCAAGATTGGGTGAAAAAATGTTTGCTGAGATTTCAGGCAACTCGTAGTTTTTTGGAAGCTTGGCAACCCCTTTCCATGAAAGTGATTTTCGCCAGTCTCTGCTTAGGGCTACATCAACAGCACAAAAACCATAGAGATAGCACTTGAAACTGCTTTATTGTGTCAAGTTTCAAAGAGCTAGCACAAACCGTGTTTGATTTAGAGTTCCAAATACATGTATCCCTATAGGAGAAAACAGAGTGAAACCTAAAAATGGAAACGGTTACTGCAAACGATCGGTTTAACCTAGAAGAACGAAATTTGGTTAGCCAAATGGTTTTGGTGTACTGATCATTACCTGAAAGAATCATCAAGTTTGGGTGAAAAAATGTTTGCTGAGTTTTCAGGCAACTCGTAGTTTTTTGGAAGCTTGGCAACCCCTTTCCATGAAGGTGATTTTCGCCAGTCTCTGCTTAGGGCTACATCAACAGCACAAAAACCATAGAGATAGAACTTGAAACTGCTTTATTGTGTCAAGTTTCAAAGAGCTAGCACAAACCGTGTTTGATTTAGAGTTCCAAATACATGTATGCCTATAGGAGAAAACAGAGTGAAACCTAAAATGAAAACGGTTACTGCAAACGAACGGTTTAACCTAGAAGAACGAAATTTGGTGAGTCAAGTGGTTTAGGTGTACTGATCATTACCTGAAAGAATCATCAAGATTGGGTGAAAAAATGTTTGCTGAGATTTCAGGCAACTCGTAGTTTTTTGGAAGCTTGGCAACCCCTTTCCATGAAAGTGATTTTCGCCAGTCTCTGCTTAGGGCTACATCAACAGCAAACAAACCATAGAGATAGAACTTGAAACTGCTTTATTGTGTCAAGTTTCAAAGAGCTAGCACAAACCGAGTTTGATTTAGAGTTCCAAATACATGTATCTCTATAGGAGAAAACAGAGTGAAACCTAAAAATGAAAACGGTTACTGCAAACGAACGGTTTAACCTAGAAGAACGAAATTTGGTGAGCCAAGTGGTTTTGGTGTACTGATCATTACCTGAAACAATCATCAAGATTGGTTGAAAAAATGTTTGCTGATATTTCAGGCAACTCGTAGTTATTTGGAAGCTTGGCAACCCCTTTCCATGAAAGTGATTTTCGCCAGTCTCTGCTTAGGGCTACATCAACAGCAAACAAAGCATAGAGACAGAACTTGAAACTGCTTTATTGTGTCAAGTTTCAAAGAGCTAGCACAAACCGTGTTTGATTTAGAGTTTTAAATACATCTATGCCTACAGGAGAAAACAGAGTGAAACCTAAAAATGAAAACGGTTACTGCAAACGAACGGTTTAACCTAGAAGAACGTAATTTGGTGAGCCAGGTGGTTTTGGTGTACTGATCATTACCTGAAAGAATCATCAAGATTGGCTGAAAAAATGTTTGCTAAGATTTCAGGCAACTCATAGTTTTTTGGAAGCTTGGAAACCACTTTCCATGAAAGTGATTTTCGCCAGTCTCTGCTTCGGGCTACATCAACAGCAAACAAAGTATAGAGATAGAACTTGAAACTGCTTTATTGTGTCAAGTTTCAAAGAGCTAGCACAAACCGT
>NW_027523724.1:0-42047 GCF_052094955.1 Ictidomys tridecemlineatus | reverse complement strand
CCTCTGCTCTCTGTAACAGTCCTTCTGCACCTCTGTCTCCAACCTCTGAACTCAGCAACCCTACTTTTGCACCCCATTCTCTAATCTCTGCTCTCTGTAACAGTCCTTCTCCACCCCATTTCCTAACCTCTGTTCTCTGCAACAGTCCTCCTAAACCACAGTCTCCAACCTCTGTTCTCTGTTATGGTCCTTTTGCACCCCAGTCTTTAACCTCTGCTTTCTGTATCAGTAATTCTGCACCCCAGTCTCCAAACTTTGCTCTCAGTAACATTCTTTCTGCACCTCAGTCTCCAAACTCACTCTCTGCGACAGTTCTTCTGCACCCCAGTTTTTAAACTCTGTTCTCTGCAACAGTCCTCCTGAACCACAGTTTCCAACCTCTGCTCTCTGTAACGGTGTTTCTTCACCAAAGTCTTTAACCTCTTCTTTCTGTATCAGTCCTTCTGCACCCCAGCCTACAAACTCTGCTCTCTGTAACAGTCCTTCTGCACCTCAGTCTACAAATTCTGCTCTCTGCAACAGTTCTACTGCACCCAAGTCTCTAACACCTGCTCCCTGCAACAGTCCTTCTTCAGCCCAGTCTCCAACAACTGCTACCTGCTACAGTCCTTCTGCACCCCAGTCTCCAATCTCTGCTCTCTGTAAAAGTCCTTCTGCACCTCTGACTCCACCTCTGCTCTCTGCAATGGCCCTTCTGCACCTCAGTATCCAACCTCTACTCTCTGTAACGGTCCTTCTTCACCTCAGTCTCCAACCTCTGGTCTCTGTAAGATCCATCTGCAACCCAGTCTCCAATGTCTGCCCTCTGTAACAGTGGTTCTGCATCCCTTCACCAATCTCTGCTCTCTGTAACAGGCCTTTTTCACTGCAGTCTCCAATCTCTGTTCTCTGTAACAGTCCTCCTGCACCCAAGGATCCAATTTCTGTTCTCTGTAACAATCCTTCTGCACCTCAGTTTCCAAACTCTGACATCTGCAATGGTCCTACTTCACCCCAGTCTCTAACATCTGCTCTCTGCAACGATTTTTTTGGACCCTAGTCTCCAAACTCTGCTCTCTGCAAAAGTCTTTCTGCACCCCAATCTCCAACATCTGCTCTCTGCAACAGTGCTTTTGCACCTCAGTCTGAAAACTCTGCTCTCTGCAACGATCCTTGTTCACCACAGTCTCCAAACTCTGCTTTCTGTAACAGTTTTTTTGCGACTCAGTCTCCAACCTCTGCTCTCTGTAACAGTCCTTCTGCACCCCATTCTACAAACTCTGCTCTCTGTAAGATCCTTCTGCTCCCAAGTTTCCAAACTCTGCTCTCAGTAGCATTCCTTCTCTACCCAGTCTCCAACCTCTGCTCTATGCAACGGACCTTCTGCACGCCAGTCTCCAACCTCTGTTCTCGGCAACGTTTCTTCTACACCCCAGTCTCCAAATTCTGCTCTGTATATCATTTCTTCTGCACCTCCGTCTCCAATTTCTGCTCTATGTAAGATCCTTTTGCAACCCAGTCACCAAAATCTGCTCTCTGGAACAGTCCTTCTGCACCACAGTATCCAACCTCTGGTCTGTGCAACAGTTCGTCTGCACCTCAGTCTCCACCCTCTGCTCTCTGAATGATCCTTCTGAACCCCCGTCTCCAAACTCTGACCTCTGTAACAGTCCTTCTTCACCCAAGTCTCCAACCTCTGCTCTCTGTAACAATCCTTCTGCACCTCAGTCTCACATATCTGCGCTCTGTAACGGTTTTTTCTGCACCCCATTCTCCAACATCTATTGTCTGCAAGAGTCCTGCAGCACCTCAGTTTCCAAATTATGCTCCCTGCAACAATCGTTCTGCACCCCAGTCTCCAACTTCTGCTCTCTGCAACAGTTCTTCTGCACCCCAGTCTAGAACCTCTGCTCTCTGAAAGATCCTTCTGCACCCCAGTCTCCAAATTCTGATCTTTGTCACAGTCCTTTTACACCTCAGTCTCCAAACTCTGCTCTCTATAACAATCCTACTGAACCTCAGTCTCCAACATCTGCTGTCTGCAACAGTCTTTCTGCATCCCATTCTCCAACCTCTGTTGTCTGCAAGAGTCCTTCAGCAAGTCATATCCAAACTTTACTCCCTGCAACAATCCTTCTGCACCCCAGTCTCCAACTTCAGCTCTCTACAACAGTTCTTCTGCACCCCAGTCTCCAACTTCTACTCTCTGAAGAATTCCTTCTCCACCCCAGTCTCCAACCTCTGATCTCTGTAACAGTCCTTCTGTACGGCAGTCTCTAACTTCTGCTCTCTGTAAGATCCTTCTGCACTCCAGTTTCCAAACTCTGCTCTCTGTAACATTTCTTCGCCACCAAAATCTCTAACCTCTGTTCTCTGCAATGGTACTTCTGCACCCCAGTCTCCAACTTCTGATTTCTGTATCAGTCCTTCAGCACCACAGTCTCCAAGCTCTCCTCTCTATTACAGTCCTTTTGCACCTCAGTCTCCAACTCTGCTCTCTGCAAAAGTCGTTTTGCATCCAATTCTCCAACCTGTGCTCTCTGCAACAGTCCTACTGTAACCTAGTCTCCAAACTCTGCTCTCTGTAACAGTCCTTCTATACTGCAGTCTCCAACCTCTGCTCTCATTAAGGTTCATTTTGGACCCAAGTCTCCAAACCCTGCTTTCTGTATCAGTCCTTCTGCACCCCAGTCTCCAACCTCTGCTCTTTGTAACAGTCCTACTGCATCTCAGTCTCAAATACATTCTCTCTGTAACAGTCCTTCTCTACACCAGTCTCCAACTTCTTCTCTGTGCAACAGTTCATCTCACCCCAATCTCTAAACTCTGCTCTATGAAAGATCCTTCTGCACCCCAGTCTCCAAACTCTGATCTTTGTCACAGTCCTTCTTCACCTCAGTCTCAAACCTTTGCTCTCTGTAACAATCCATCTGCACCTCAGTCTCCAACATCTGCTCTCTGCAACGGACCTTCTGCACCCTATTCTCCAAACTCTGTTGTCTGCAAGAGTCCTACAGCACGTCATATCCAACTTCTACTCCCTGCAACAATCCTTCTGCACCCCAGTCTCCAAATTAGGCTCTCTGAAACAGTTATTCTGCACCCCACGCTCCAACATCTACTCTCTGAAGAAGTCCTTCTACACCCCAGTCTCCAAACTCTGATCTCTGTAACAGTCTTTCTGTACCGCAGTCTCTAACTTCTGCTCTCTGTAAGATCTTTCTGCACTCCAGTTTCCAAACTCTGTTCTCTGTAACATTTCTTCTCCACCCAAGTCTCCAAACTCTGCTCTCTGAAACGGTCCTTCTGCACACCAGTCTCCATCCTAGGCTTTCTGTATCAGTCCTTCAGCACCACAGTCTCCAAACTCTGCTCTCTGTTACAGTCCTTCTGCACCTCAGTCTCCAAACTCTGCTCTCTGAAAAAGTCCTTCTGGACCCTAGTCTCCAACCTCTGCTCTCTGTAACAGTCCATCTAAACTGCAGTCTCCATCCTCTGCTCTAGTTAAGATTCATTCTGGACACATGTGTCCAACCTCTGCTTTCTGTATCAGTCCTTCTGCACCCCAGTCTCCAAACTCTGCTCTTTGTAACAGTCCTTCTGCATCTCAGTCTCAAACATCTTCTTTTTGTAACAGTCTTTCTCTACCCCAGTCTCCAAACTCTGCTCTCTGCAAGAGTTCTTCTACACCCCAGTCTTCAACCTCTGCTCTGTGTAACAGTCCTTCTGCAACCCAGTGTCAAGACTCTGCTCTCTGCAACAGTCCTTCTGCATCCCAGGCTCCAACATCTGCTCTCTGCAACCATCCTTCTGCACTCAAGTCTCCAAAATCTGCTCTCTGCAATGATCCTTCTGCACACCAGTCTCCAAACTCTGCTCTCTGTAACAGCCCTTCTGCACCCAGTCTCCAACCTCTCCTCTCTGTAACAGGCCTTCTGCAACCCAATCTCCAAACTCTGCTCTCTGTATCAGTCCTTCTGCACCCCAGTCTCCAAACTCTGCTCTCTGTAACAGTCCTTCTGCACCTCAGTCTCCAAATTCTGCTCTCTGCAACAGTCCTTCTGCACCCATGTCTCCAACCTCTGCTCTCTGCAACAGTCCTTCTACACACCAGTCTTCAAACTCTGCTCTTTGTAACAGTCCTTCTGCACACCAGTCTCCAATCTCTGATCTCTGTAACAATCCTTCTGCACCCCAGTCTCCCACCTCTGCTTTCTGTATCATGATTTTTCACCCCAGTCTCCAAAGTCTGCTATGTGTAACAGTCTTTGTGCATCTCAGTCTCCAAACTCTGCTCTCTGCAACAGTCCTTCTGCACCCCAGAATCCAAACTCTGCTCTCTGCGAAATTTTATCTACACCCCAGTTTCCAAACTGTGCTCTCTATAACTGTCCTTCTGCACCCAAGTCTCCCACCTCTTCTCTCTGTTATGATTCTTCTACACCCCAGTCTCCACTTTGTTCTCTGCAATGATTCCTCTACAACTAAGTCTCCAACTTTTGCTCTCTTCCTTGATCCTTCTGCACCCCACTCTCCAACCTCTGCTCTTTGGATGATCCTTCTGAAAAGAAGTCTCCAAACTCTGCTTATTGTAACAGTCCTTGTGCACCCCAGTCTCCAAACTGTGCTCTCTGTAAAAGTCCTTCTGCACCTTAGCCTCCATCTTCTGTTCTCTGCATCATTTCTTCTGCACCTCAGTCTCCAAAACCTTTTCTCTGCAATAGTCCTTCTGCACACCTGTGTCCAAACTCTGCTCTCGGTAACAGTCCTTCTGTACTGCACTCTCCAAACTCTGCTCTCTCTAAAGGTCCTTTTCACCCCAGTCTCCAACCTCTGCTCTCTGCAACAGTCCTTCTACACCCCAGTCTCAAACATCTGGTCTCTGCAACAGTCCTTCTACACGCAAGTCTCCAACCTCTACTCTTTGCAAAGTTCTTTCTGCACCCCAGTCTCCAACGTCTGCTCTCTGCAACAGTCCTTCTGCACCCCAGTCTCCAACCTCTGCTCTCTGAAATGATCCTACTCAACCCCAGTCTCCAAACTCTGATCTCTGCATCAGTCCTTCTGCACCTCATTCTCAAAATTCTGCTCTCTGTAAGATCCTTCTGCACCCCTGTATCCAAACTCTGTTCTCTGTAACAGTTCTTCTGCACCCACATGTCCAACCTCTGCTCTCTGTAACAGGACTTTGGCACCCCAGTCTCCAAACTCTGCTCTCTGCAACATTCCTCTGGCACCCTAGTTGTCACGACCCCCTTGCCCGCAAGGAAGACGCGACTCAGAAATCTTCTTTCAGCAGTTTATTCAGGCCCTTGATATTCTTCTAATAATTCTTCTAATCTCCCTCGGATGCCCCTCCCAGCCTTAATAAAGCACCGCAAACCCCAATGCGAAGCTGCCACGTGGACCCTTCTCACAGGGTGCTAGAAATCAACACGCCAACTCTCTCTGATAAGGAGTTGACAATACGCCAACTCTCTCTGATATGGAGTTGTCCTTCACAGACCACAGCAGAGCCAGCGCCATCATGTAATGGCGACCACAGTCCGCAGGAACGGCTCACCACAGCTCTCCCTTTTTGTTTCACTAAGACAATACAGGCGAGAGTAGAGGTCCTATCCCACTGTGCAGAAGTGGCTGCATAGTATGGTCCAGCCCTAGGGGGCGCCTTTCTCAGATCTGACACCATATCAGCCGACGCCTTTTTTCGTGGGGCGGGGCAGAGACACGTCAAACCCGCATGCAATAGGACATGCTTCCCTTGAGGTCCCTCTTCTCAATGGATCACTCAAGTGCAGTGCCTTGCCTCGCATTCTGTATCGTGAGGATGGTGAGTAAGAGGGAATAGCTGAGGTTGAACTGTGGCTGTCTAGAAGTACAACTACAAACAAGTTGGCAGCACCCTGAAAGAAAGGCACAGACTTTAAAGTGATAGATAAAGACCAGAGTGGAAACCCTTCTGCGTGCAATGGCAACAAGACCTGCAGAGTGCAAGGGCTTTCCAGCACTAAAAGAAAGACAAAAGAAGGACATGTCAAACCCAGTGCAATGTTAGAATAACTTAGGGTGCAATGACCATGTCAAAGGCACTAGTGTAGAAACCCATCTGCGTGCAATGGTAGCAAGACCGACAGAGTGTAAGGGCTTTCTGACACTAAGAGAATAATGAGGAAAGACATGTCAATCCCAGTGCAATGTTATAATAACTTGGGGTGCAATGACCATGTCAAAGATTTACTGTTTAAGATGCGCAAGCCAGACTTGAGGTGAGTTGCCAGTTCCTAAAGCAGCAAGAGCTTGTATGATCATAGCCTTACCTTGAGCACTACGAGCTTTAAGGCGACAGAGAAACCACAAACAGAGGAACATACCAAAACAACACACTTCACCAAAAATGCCTACTCCCACCCACTCCTAAAAAAAAGAAAAGGCAGAAGATATCCAATTGGTGAATTGACCCAGAGTCACGGGATCGACACGGGTACTATTCAAGACAGCTATCTGGGTTAGTTGAGACTGGATCATGTCTTCCGCTTCCATGGACAAATTCCCGGCCAGATATCCACCAATGATGTGGAAAGCATTCCTGGAATCATTAAATCTGACAGAGGTTATACATAAATGTGCACGTTGGTTAATGCAGCCTAAAAGTACTAGGTCAGCCAATTCCTCTACCTGAGCTTGAAGAAAATCTATTCTTTGGTTGGCAGCTAAAATCCCTGACAAAATATGTTGATTAATTGCATTTTGCGATTCAAGTATAGTGGACATTTGTTGAACAACTTGATTAATGGTGGCAGCAGTTTGTACTTGACTGGCCATGGCTACTCCGGCCGTAACTGCTGCAGCAGCAGATGCCGCCATGGCTGTCACTATAGCTGCTGTGATTCCAAAATCTCTGCAGACTCTAAGTAGCTCTACAATAGGAAAGTTATCTGGATCCGCAGTGAATGGGATTGGGACAAAAGTTGGAATTTTCATAATCACTGCTACAGTCCAAAAACTATTCCAACACTCAGATAAGAAACAGGTAATATTAGAACAATCCAGCATCCCCGATGAGGTGTTATTAGCTAAAAGGAACAGGAACAGGGATTGGATACAGACCATTGCAGGAGGCAATGTGGCACTATGTAACAGAGAGTTGAATGAAACAGATGTAAGCCTATTACCTCGTTTACTCTCCTTAGTAGTGCCAGAAACATTAGCCAGCCAACTTTTGGCTCCTAGTAATTGAGCCAATGCAGAAATATCAGCTGAAGCCCCCTTCTCATTGGAAATGAGCCATTGAAACCAGGACCAACCTGTTCCTGTAGAGGAGTTGGCATTGTTGTTAAAGTTATAAACATATCTCTTAAGAGGGGGGGGAAAGGAGAAACCTTTAGCAACTTGATGTTTCTCCCAAGAATGATCCTGACAAGGCATAAATGTTGGGGAAAAACCAAAATTAGGGGTACAGTAAGGAGAGGCCTTGAAATGAGTGGCATTGCAAGTACTATTAGAAGAAGGAGGCATTGGGATTAGTACCCCGGAGATAATAGCTAAAGTAGTTATGTTTAAAACAGAGCTATTTGCTGGGGTCCCTGAGCCTGATTGCTTCCCTGAAACTACTTGGCTCAATACAGCACTGAGAATGCTCCCTGAGACTCGACTGGACCGCAATGGGTCCTCCCAGTTAGTCAAATTTTTGGTCTTAAGGCTAATACAATTAGTGTTCCCAAGGCTGAAACAAAAAACTCCTGTGAGATTAACTTGAGACTGGTTAAAAATATTTTCCATGTCCCCTCTAGGAGAGGTACAAGGAGCAGACATCTCACATGAGGTAGAAAAAAGAGTGGGGAGGACACTAGAATTACTATGAACTGGCATTGGCATTGGCCATGCCTGTGCCACTGCCCACCACTGCATTGGTGTCATCTGTACCGTTGGCACCAGCATCAGAGCCAGAGCACTCATCAGAATGAAGCTCCTCATCATGGAACTGTTGTGGCACCTCCTGCTGTTGGTTAGTAGATCTCGAGACTCTTCTTGTCAGGCGTTCAGGGATCCACAGCAGCTCCGTGCGATCCTGGGGAAAAACACATACAGATCCTCGTGCACATGTCAGCATGGGGTCAGGTCCGTTCCATTGGCCCGTAAGAACATCCTTCCACTTAACATAGCCAGTCACAGAGGGCTGAGGGGACACATGTCTATCGGCCGCAGAGCGGCCATGAATATCCAAATTCAAAAAATTAATGGTAAAAAGAGCTAAGGACAGGCGTTCTTTAGGAGTGTGGTCAACTCCTATTCCCCCTTTTTGTTTTTCTAAGGTTTCTTTTAAGGTGCGGTGGGCACGTTCAACCATGCCTTGCCCTTGAGGATTGTAAGGCAACCCATTAGCAAGGTGTACTCCCATAGTAGAACAAAAAGATGTAAACTGTCTGCCAGTATAAGCAGGTCCATCATCCGTCTTTAGGGATGCAGGTGCATCCCATGCTGCCCATGCCTCTAAGCAATGAGTAATGACATTATGTGCCTTTTCTCCCGATAAAGCAGAAGCATGAATAATTCCAGAGTATGCGTCAATAAAAACATGTACATATTTGAGGTTACCAAAGACAGGCACGTGAGTTACGTCCATTTGCCAGACAACCAATGGCTTCAATCCTCGTGGGTTTACACCATAAGTAGGAGGATGAAAAATGTGACACAATGGGGACATTGTAATACTATCTGACGAGCATCTGCTTTTGAGATGGAAAAACGTCTGCGCAGTGTCATAGCATTGACATGAAAGTTGTGATGAAACAATTTAGCTTCTTCTAAGGAGGAGGCCAAGCATACCAACTGGCTTCTAGTTGCCGAGTCAGCACAGGCATTACCCTGTGATAACGGGCCAGGAAGAGAGGTATGAGCCGGAATGTGCATTGGATAGTAAGGGGCAGTACGGCTACGGATAAGCCATTGAAGCTGACTAAAGTAAGGAGATACATTATGGGTGTCACTAATAGCTCCTATAGCCTCCAGAATTTTGAGTGCCTGCACCACATAGATGGAGTCCGAAATGAGATTGAAAGGAAAAGAACACTGTTTAAAAACTTCAATGACAATTTGTAGTTCTACCCATTGTGGATTTCCAGGAGCAAATTGATGCTGGACAGGGGGTGAGTCATTAAACATAAGCTCCCATTCCAGACTTAGAGCCATCAGTAAAAATGTTAACAGCCCCCGGAATTGAAGTGGGTGAAGTTACTTTAGGAAAAATGATGGGATGTTCTTTAACAAAATGGAGTAATGGATTAGAAGGGTAATGATTATCAATATCCCCTTGAAACGAGCAACATAGAATGGCCCAGTTGTTTAGAGTAGCACACAAAACATTAATTTGAGCTTTAGAATAGGGTATGATAAGAGAAGAAGGTGCGTGTCCGAAAAATTGAATGCTCTGTTGAATCCCTCTAAGTGCTAACGCTGCAACAGCATCAGGATAGTATTCTAAAGATTTTCCTGGGGATACATGTGGGTGGATCCATAGTAAAGGCCCATCTTGCCACAGTACTCCAGTAGGCTGCCGCATAGTGGCAAGCACACATAACTGGAAAGGTTTATCACTCTGGAGCCTGCATAGAGTAGCATGTTGTATAGCTTCTTCTACTTTTATAAGGGCCGCTCTGGCCTCTTTAGTGAGGGTATGAGGGGAAGTAAGATCTGGATCACCCTTAAGAATAGCATACAAAGGCTGGAGCACGATATTAGTAATGTGTAAATAACCCCTTATCCAATTAATATCTCCCAACAGTTTTTGAAAATCATTTAGAGTTTGGAGATCTTGAGTTCGTATAGTAACCTTTTGTGGTTTTAACATGTCATATCCAATTGTCACTCCCAAATACTGAATAGAATCCCCGGTTTGAACCTTTTCAGGTGCAATATGTAATCTATATTGAGCTAACAACTTCACCAGGTCTTTATAGGCCTCATTAACTGACTCTTGTAATTTGGCTGCCAATAATACATCATCCATATAATGAATAATCTTGATGGAAGGATATTTTTGTCTGAGAGGTGCGAGTGCCTTCCCTACATACATCTGACAAATCGTAGGACTGTTAGACATTCCCTGTGGTAAAACAACCCACTCAAACCTTTGATCAGGTTCCTCGTGATTACACGAGGGAAGGGTGAAGGCAAAACGTTGTGAGTCTTTAGGATGCAAAGGAATAGAAAAGAAACAGTCTTTAATGTCAATACCAATGATTTGCCAGCCCTGAGGAACAGAGGAAAGCAGCGGCAGCCCTCTTTGAATGGGCCCCATAAGTTGCATTTGAGCATTAACTGCTCGTAAATCATGCAGTAGGTGCCACTTCCCTGATTTTTTCTTAATGACAAATATGGGAGTATTCCATGAAGAAGTAGAATGTTGAATGTGGCCCAAGTCAAGTTGTTCTTTAACTAGGTCATGGGCTGCTGCCAATTTATCCGAGGGAAGGGGCCACTGAGGCACCCAAACAGGCTCCTCAGTGAGCCAAGTTATGGGTATTTGAGCCCCAGTGGCCCCTATGAAAAACCCAGACCGAATCTGTCAAGTTTTTGACGACCTTGCACAGGGTGTTTACACCCCTGTAGATGTTTTCCTAGTCCTAGACCTGGCCTATACCCCATATTTTGCATAATCTGTTGAGACATTAGGGAATAGTCATTACTGAAAGTGAACCCCATGTCTTTCATCAGATCACGGCCCCATAAAGAAATAGGTAAATCAAGCACATAAGGTTGAAAGGTACCACTGTGTCCCTTTGGGTCCTTCCAGGACAGATGTCTGCAGCTAATTTGAGGAGCTTGGGCATATCCAAGTCCTCTTAGGGATTGATCAGAAGTCTGTACTGGCCATCCCTTAGACCAGTCTTTAAGGGCTATAATACTACGATCTGCTCCTGTATCCAGCAGTCCCACAATAGATTTACCCTCTATGATTAATTCCAAGGTGGGGCGGTTGCTCATACCCAGTGACAAATAGACACAATTCCCTCCAGTGCTACCAATCTCACTTCCCATCCGTGACCGTGAGTCAGCTGGGAAGCAGTTATGTAAACTAGGCAAAATTAGTAATTGAGCAATTCGATCCCCTGGGGAGATAGACACAATGCCTCTTGGAGCTTCCACCATGACTTTTAGTGTCCCCACAGTATCAGGGCTTATGACTCCGGGAAAAACATGAAGACCTTGTAAAATAGAGGAAGCACGTCCAATCAATAAGCCCACAGTGCCAGGTGGTAAAGGCCCTTTGAACTCAGTTTCCACCAACTGGACTCCCATCTTAGGTGTTAATACGAGTCTGGAGGTGGAACAGAGGTCCAATCCCGCTGCACCTGTAGTGGCTCTCCGCGTCTCATGGGATGGCGTAGAGATGGCCATGTCTCGGGTTCGGGTGTGACATTCTCCAATGCCCCATATATTTGTGGGCCCTGGGGTCGAGGGCCCCTTTGGCCGTTTTTTAGCCCAGTTAAAATAGGCTGCCCATGGATGTCCCTCACTGATCTACACTCTTTTGCCCAATGCTTCCCCTTTTTACATCTTGGACACAACCCCGGTAAACGAGGGCCAATGGAAAAGCCACCATGGGGAGGTCCATTGAAATTCTCTTTTCTGGGACATTCACGCTTGAGATGACCAGGCTGACCACAACGGAAGCATGTTCCGACACCAGAACCACCCCTTTTTGTAATCCGAAGGACAGCAGCTGCAAGACCTGCATTAGTTAAAGGTCCTCCAATCTCTCTACACACCTTCATCCATGCTTCTATGCCTTTACTTTTATAAGGAGTAATTACTGCTTTACATTCTTTGGTGCATTGCTCAAAAACCAATTGCTTGATAAGGGGCATGGCTCTATCAGGATCTCCAAAAATCTTTTCAGCGGCATCCACCATCCTAGCTACAAAATCTGAAAAGGGTTCTGTAGGGCCTTGTATAATTTTAGTCAGGTTACCAGACACCTCTCCTCTATTTGGAAGTGATTTCCATGCCCGAATGCAAATATGATTAATCTGGTCATATGCTTCAAAAGGAAATCCTGTCTGTTGATTAGCAAATCTCCCTTGCCCCAAAAGCATGTTTTTGTCCCAATGGGGGTGTCCTGCTGCATGATTTTGGGCGGCCTGCTCTGCTGCACCCTCTAGCACAAATGCTCTCCAGTCCAAATATTTGCCTGGGGAGACACAAGCCCGAACGAGGCTAGCCCAATCAGAGAAAGTCATGCAGTATCTAGATAGATTCTCTACCTGAGTTAGTGTAAAAGCGGCATCAACCCCATTAGGGCGCACAGACTCCACCAGGGTCTTTACAATTTTTAAATCCAAAAGCTCACGAAATCTTCCCCTATTATCATCCTGAAAAACTGGATAAGCAAGACCCTTCTCAGCGTTAACAGCCCTCCATGTTTGGGCGTGGAAACTTCGTCCCGAAACACCCCCACCATACGGAGGCGGATCGGGAGGCTGTCCTTTCTTGAGCCCTTGCTTATCTCTGTTCCCTGTACCTAAACTCCCTAGTTGCCGAGACAGCGTCTCCAACTCCTCCTCTTCATTATCTTCTACCTCTGACCCACTTTTGCATGGGGGCGTGCGCAGCACAATGAGATCTGGATACAGTCGTCTCTTCCCGTTCTCCACGCCCCGCACACTCCCCTCTTCCTGAGACACTTCGCTCTCTGTTGTTTCTGATTTTTCCTCATGTAATTGTTCTAAAACTTCTTGCCCTTTAACAAGCGCTTCCTGGCATCTGCCATCTGTAAGGCAACTACTGACCATCATCCAGAGGGATATCACCCCGCCCTCTAACATGCCCTGCTCACGAGCAAAATCAAGGTCTTTGCCTAATTTATTCCAGCTGGGTGTAGTGAGGCTGCCCGAAAATGCGAACCACGGTGCAGCTGTACCTACCCTCTGTAAAAATATCTCTAAGGTACTGCATTTCACCTCCAGTCCCTTGGAACGTAAAAGGCCATCTAGGGCCAGAAGAAGTGGACTTGAAGTCACGGCACCCATGACGCAACACAAGAAAACACAGGAAAAGAAAGTGAAAATACACCAAAACAAAATGAAAATACACAGAAAACAAAAACGAAAATACAGAGTGCAATTGCTATAAGATGTAACGCCCTCTCTTTATTTACAGAGGAGCAGTTACCTTTTAACGCTCCCTCTTTATTGACAGAGGAGCCTCCGCTTTTTAACAGCGGGTCCCACCTTACCTGGGACTTACCGGCGCGCCTCCCTGGCTACTTAAAGTTCTGGTTCCTGGTGTTTTCTCCCGGGTCTCGGCACCACTTGTCACGACCCCCTTGCCCGCAAGGAAGACGTGACTCAGAAATCTTCTTTCAGCAGTTTATTCAGGCCCTTGATATTCTTCTAATAATTCTTCTAATCTCCCTCGGATGCCCCTCCCAGCCTTAATAAAGCACTGCGAACCCCAATGCGAAGCTGCCACGTGGACCCTTCTCACAGGGTGCTAGAAATCAACACGCCAATTCTCTCTGATAAGGAGTTGACAATACGTCAACTCTCTCTGATACGGAGTTGTACTTCACAGACCACAGCAGAGCCAGCGCCATCATGTAATGGCGACCACAGTCCACAGGAACGGCTCACCACACCTAGTTACCAACATCTGCTCTCTCTTACACTCCTTCTGCACCCCAGTCTCCAACCTCTAATCTCTGTAACAGTCCTCCTGTACTGCAGAATCAAACCTCTGCTCTCTGTAATGGTCTTTCTGCACCCCAGACTCAAATCTCTGCTTTCTGTGTCAGTCCTTCTGCACTCTAGTCTCCAACCTCTGCTCTCTATAACAGTCCTTCTGCACCTCAGTCTCCAACCTCTGCTCTCTGCAACAGTCCTTGTGCACCACAGACTCCAAAATCCGCTATCTGCAACAGTCTGTCTGCACCCCAGTCTCCAACCTCTGCTCTCTGTAACAATCCTTCTGCACCTCAGTCTCCAAACTCTGTACTCCTCAACGTTACTTCTTAACCTCAGTCTTCAACATCTACTCTCTGTAACAGTCTTTCTGCACCTCATTCTTCAACCTCTGCTCTCTGTAGGATCCTTCTCCAACCCAGTCTCCAAACTCTGCTCTGTGTAACTGTACTTCTTCACCCCAGTTTCCAACCTCTCCTCTCTGCAACAGTCCTTCTGCACACCAGTCTCAAACATCTGCTCTCTGCAACAGTCCTTCTGCAACTCAGTTTAAAACTTTGCTCTCTGCATTGATCCTTCTGCACCTCAGTCTCCTACATCTGCTCTCTGTAAGATTCTTCTAGAACCCAGTCTCCAAACTCTGCTCTCTGTAACGTTCCTTCTGCAGAATAGTTTCCAACCTCTGATCTCTGTAACAGGAATTTTGCAATCCAGTCTCAAAACTCTGCTCTCTGTAATAGGCCTTCAGAACCCCAGTCTCCAACCTCTTCTCTCTGCAATGATTTTTCTCCACCCCAGTCTTCAACCTCTGCTCTCGGCAACAGTCCTTCTGCACCCTAGTCACCAATCTCTGCTCTCTGTAAGATCTTTTTTTTTAATTATTATTGGTCGTTCAAAACATTACATAGGTCTTAATACATCATATTTCACAGTTTGATTCAAGCGGGTTATGAACTCCCAAATTTACCCCGTATACAGATTGCTGTATCACATCAGTTACCCTTCCATTGATTGACATATTGCCTTTCTAGTGTCTGATGTATTCTGCTGTCTGTCCTATTCTCTACTATCCCCCCTACCCTCCCCTTCCTTCCCCTTTTCTCTCTCTACCCCTTCTACTGTAAATCATTTTTTCCATTTATATTATCTTGTCCTACCCCTCCTTTCCTCTTATATATCATTTTGTATAACCCTGAGGATCACCTTCCGTTTCCATGTGATTTCCCTTCTCACTCCCTTTCCCTCCCACCTCTCATCCCTGTTTAATGGAAATCTTCTCCTCAAGCTCTTCGTACCTACCCTGTCCTTGTTTACTCCCCTTATATCAAAGGGGTGATTTGGTATTTGTTTTTTAAAGATTGACTAGCTTCACTTAGCATAATCTGCTCTAATGCCATCCATTTCCCTCCAAATTCTATGATTTTGTCATTTCTTAATGCAGAGTAATACTCCATTGTGTATAAATGTCACATTTTTTTATCCATTCATCTATTGAAGGGCATCTAGGCTGATTCCATAATCTTGCTATAGTGAATTGTGCTGCTATGAACATCGATGTAAGATCTTCATGCACTCCAGTCTCCAAACTCTGCTCTCTGTAACAATCCGTCTGCACCCAAGTCTTAAACATCTGCTCTCTGCAACAGTTATTCTGCACCTCAGTCTGAAAACTCTGCTCTCTGCAAGGACCCTTCTGCACCCCAGTCTCCTACCTCTGCTCTGTGTAACATTCCTACTGCACCTCAGTCTCACAAGACTACTCTCTCTAAGAAGCTTCTGCAACTTAGTCTTTAAACTCTGCACTCTGTAATAGTCCTGCTGCACAACAGTCCCCAACCTCTGCTCTCTGTAACAGGACTTCTGAAACCCAGTCTCCAACCTCTGCTCTCTGTAACAGGCCTTCTGCACCACAGTCTCCAACCTCTTCTTTCTGCATCGATTCGTCTCCAACCCAGTCACCAACATCTGCTCTCTCCAACAGTCCTTTTGCACCCCAGTCTCCAAACTCTACTCTATCTAAGATCGATTTGAACCCCAGTCTCCAACCTCTGCTCTCTTTAACAGTCCTTCTGCACACCAGTCTCCAAATTCTGCTCTCTGTAACTGTCCTTCTGCACCTCAGTCTGCAAAATCTGCTCTCTGTAACAGTCCATCGGCACCTCAGTCTCTAAAATCTGCTCTCTGTAACACTCCTTCTGTAGGATTTTTCTGAATCCCAGTCACAAAACTCTGATCTCTGTAACATTCTTTCTCCAAACGAGTCTCAAAACTCTGTTCTCTGTAACAGGCCTTCTGCAAGCCAGTTTCCAACCTCTGATTTCTGTAGCCATCCTTCTGCACCTCAGTCTCTAACATCTGCTCTCTGCAACAGTCCTTCTGCATCTTAGTTTGAAAAATCTGCTCTCTGCAACAATCCTTCTGCACCTCAGTCTCCAAAGTCTGCTCTATGTAAGATCCTTCTGCAACATATTCTTTAAAATCTGCTCCCTGTAACACTCTTTCTGCACCTCAGTCTCCAACCTCTGCTCTCTGTAACAGTCCTTCTGAACCCAGTTCTCCAACATCTGCTTTCTGCCACAGTCCTTCTTCACCCCAGTCTCCAAACAATGCTCTCTCCAAAGATCCTTCTGTACCCCAGTCTCCAAACTCTGATCTCTACAACAGTCCTTCTGCACCTCAGTCTCCAACCTCTGCTCTCCGCAACAGTTCTTCTGCACCCCAGTCTCCAAACTCTGCTCTCTGCAACATTCCTACGGCACCCTAGTTCCCAATATTTGCTCTCTTTTACAGTCCTTCTGCACCCCGGTCTCCAACCTCTGCTCTCTGTAACAGTCTTCCTGTACTGCAGAATCCAACCTCTGCTCTATGTAACAGTCTTTCTGCACCCCAGACTCCAATTTCTGCATTCTGTGTCAGTCCTTCTGCACCCCAGTCTCCAAACTCTGCGCTCTATAACAGTCCTTCTGCACCTCAGTCTCCAACCTCTGCTCTCTGCAACATTTTTTCTGCACCACAGACTCCAAAATACGCTATCTGCAACAGTCCTTCTGCACCCCAGTCTCCAACCTCTACGCTCTATGCTCTGTAACAATCCTTCTGCACCCCAATTTCCAAACTCTGTACTCCTCAACGTTACTTCTGCACCTCAGTCTCCAACACTTTGTAACAGTCTTTCTGCACCTCATTCTTCAACCTCTGTAGGATCCTTCACCAACCCAGTCTCCAAACTCTGCTCTCTGTAACTGTCCTTCTGCACACCAGTATCCAACCTCTGCTCTCTGCACCGATCCTTCTTCACCCCAGTCTCCAACCTCTGCTCTCTGCAACAGTCCTTCTGCACACCAGTCTCCAACATCTTTTCTCTGGAAGAGTCCTTCTGCAACTCAGTCTGAAAACTCTGCTCTCTGCAACAATCCTTCTGCACCTCAGTCTTCTACATCTGCTCTCTGTAAGACCCTACTACATCCCAGTCTCCAAACTGTGCTCTCTGTAACAGTCCTTCTGTAGAATAGTTTCCAACCTCTGCTCTCTGTAACAGGAATTCTGCAACCCAGTCACTAAACTCTGCTCTCTGTAAAAGTCCTACTGCACATCAGTCTCCAACCACTTCTTTCTGTAAGATCCTATTGCACCCCAGTATCCAAACTCTGCTCTCTGTATCATGCCTTCTCTACCCCAGTCTCCAACCTCTGCTCTCTGTAATGGTCTTTCTGCACCGCAGTCTCCAAATTCTGCTTTCCGTATCAGTCCTTCTGCACCCCGGTCTCTAAATTCTGCTCTCTGTAACAGTCATTCTCCACCTCAGAAACCAACCTCTGCTCTCTGCAACAGTCCTACTGCGCCCCAATCTCCAACCTCTGCTCTCTGCATAAGTCCTTCTGCACCTCAGTGTCCAAACACTGCTCTCTGTATGATCGTTCTGAAACCCAGTCTCCAACCTCTGCTATCTGCAATGGTCCTTCTGCACTCCACTCTCTAAACTCTTTTCTCCACAACAGTTATTCTGCACCCCAGTCTCAAAACTTTGCTCCCTGTAACAGTTCTTCTGTACCACAGTATCCAACCTCTGTTCTCTGTAAGTGTTTTTCTGCACCTCAGTCTGCAAACTCTGCTCTCTGCAACAGTCCTCCTGCACCCCAGTCTTCAACCTCTGCTCGCTGCAACAGTCCTTCTGCAGCCCAATCTCGAAATTTGCTCTCTGCAATATTCTTTTTCCACCCCAATCTCCAACCTCTGCTCTCTGTAACCGTCCTTCTGTACTGCTGTCTTCAAACTCTTAACTCTGTAACAGTCCTTCTGCACCCCAGTCTGCCAGTCTCCAACCTCTGCTATATGCAATGGGCCTTCCGCACCCCAGTCTCCAACCTCTGTTCTCTACAACAGTTATTCTGCACCCCAGTCTCTAACATCTACTCTCTGCAACAGTTCTTCTCCACCTCAGTCTCAAACTTTGCTCTCTGCAACAGTTCTTCTGCACCCCAGTCACCAAGCTCTGCTTTCTCTATCAGTCCTTCTGCACCCCAGTCTCCAACCTCTGCTCTTTATAACAGTCCTTCTGTACCTCAGTCTCTATAATATTCCTTCTGCACCTCAGTCTCTAACCTCTGCTCTCTTTAACAGTCCTTCTGTACCTCAGTCTCCAAACTCTGCTCTCCGTAAGATCCTATTGCAACCCAGTCTTTAAAGTCTGCTCTCTGTAACTCTCTTTCTGTACCCCAGTCTCCAAGCACTGCTCTTTGTAATGGGACTTCTGCACCTCAATCTTTAACCTCTGCTCTCTGCAAGGGTCCTTCTGCACCTCAGTCTCCAAACTCTTCTCTGTGTAACAGTGCTTCTGCACCTCAGTCTCCAATCTCTGCTCTCTGTAACATCCTTCTGCAACCCAGTATTAAACCTCTGCTCTGTGTAAGAGTCCATCTACACACCAGTCTTTAAACTCTGCTCTCTGTAACAGGTCTTCTGCACCCCAGTCTCCAACCTCTGTTATCTGTATCAGTCCTTCTTCATTCCAGTCTCCAACCTCTGCTCTCTGCAACAATCCTTCTGCACCCCAGTCTCCAACGTATGCTCGCTGTAAGATCCTTCTGCACACCTGTAACCAACCTCTGCTCTCTTTAACACTCCTCTGTACCACAGTCTCCAATTTCTGCTCTCTGTAAGGGTCCTTCTGCACCTCAGTCTCTGGCTTCTGCTCTCTGCAACACTCCTTCTGCACCACAGTCTCCTATCTTTGCTCTCTGCAACAGTTTCTCTGCACCTCAGTCTTTAACATGTGCTCTCTGTTAAAGTCCTTCTGCACCACAGTCTCCAAACTCTGCTCTCTCTAACCATCCTTCTGAACCCAAGTCTCCGAATTCTGCTCTTTGTAATGATCCTTTTGCACCACAGTCTCCAAAGTCTGCTCTCTGTAACAGTCCTTTTACACCCCAGTCTTGAAACTCTGATTTCTGTAACCGTCATCTGCATCTCAGTCTCCATCCTCTGCTCTATGCAAAGTTCTTCTTCAACCAAGTCTCCAACATCTGCTCTCTGAAAAAGTCCTTCTAAACCCTAGTCTCCAACCTCTGCTCTGTGTAACAGTCCTTGTACAGCCCAGTCTCGATACACTGCTCGCCCCAAGGATCGTTCTGCACCCCAGTCTCCATCCTCTTCTCTCTGCAACTGTCCTTTTGAACCCCAGTCTTCAGCATCTGCTCTCTGCAACAGTCCTTCTATATCCCAGTGTACAACCTCTGCTCTCTGTAACAGTCATTCTAGACACCAATCTCCAAACTCTAATGTCTGTAACAGTCCTTCGACACCCCAGTCTAAAACCTCTGCTCTCTGGAAAAGTTTTTCTGCACCCCAGTCTCCAACGTCTTTTCTCTGTAACTATCCTTCTGCACATCAGTCTCCAAACTCTGCTCTTTGCAAGGGTCCTTCTGCACCTCAGTCTCAAAACTCTACGCTCTTAAACAGTGCTTTTGCACCTCAGTCTCCAATCTCTTCTCTTTGTAAGATCCATCTGCACTCCAGTTTCCAACCTCTGCTCTCTGTAACAGGCCTTGGGCACCCCAGTCTCCAACCTCTGCTCTCTGTATCAGTCCATCTGCACCCCAGTCTCCAACCTCTTCTCACTGCAACGATCCTTCTGCACCCCAGTCTCCAACCTCTGCTCATTTAAACAGTCCTTGTGCAACCCAGTCTCCAACATCTGCTCTCTGCAACAGTTCTTCTGTACCTCAGTCTGAAAAATCTGCTCTCTGCAACAATCTCTCTGCACCCCAGTCTCCAACCTCTGCTCTCTGTAGCAGTCTTTCTGTACCTCTGTCTTCTACCTCTGCTCTCTGTAAGACCCTTCTGAAAACAAGTCTGCAAGCTCTGCTCTCTGTAACAGTCCTTCTACACTCCAGTCCCCAAACTCTGCTCTCTGTAACAGGCCTTCTGCATCCCAGTCTCCAACATCTGCTCTCTCTAAGAGGCCTTCTGCACCCCAGTCTCCAACCTGTACTCTCTGCAACGATCCATCTGCACACCAGTCTCCTACCTCTGCTCTCTAAAACAGTCCTTCTGCACCCCAGTCTCCTACCTCTGCTCTCTCTAAGATTCTTCTGCACACCAGTCTCCAACCCCTGCTCTCTGCAACAGTCCTTCTGGAACCTAGTCTCCAAACTCTGCACTCTGCAACATTTATTCTGCACCCAGTATCAAACATATGCTCTCTCTAAAAGTCTGTCTGCACCCCGGTCTCCAAACTCTGCTCTCTGTAATGATCCTTATGCACCCCAGTCTCAAAAATCCGCTCTCTGTAACTGTCTTTCTGCCCCGCAGTCTCCAAACTCTTTTCTCTGTTGGATCCTTCTGAAACCCAGTCTCCAACGTCTGCTATCTGTAACTGTCTTCTGCACCCCAGTCTTTAACCTCTGCTCTCTGCAACAGTCCTTGTGCACCTCAGTCTTCAAACTCTGCTTTTTGCAACAGTCTTTCTGCACCCAAATCTCCAACCTCTGCTCTCTGCAGCATCCCTTGTGCAACCCAGTTTCCAAACTGTGCTCTCTGTAAAAGTTATTCTGTATCTCAGTCTCCAAACTCTGCTCTCTGTAACGATCCTTCTGCACCCCAGTCTCGAACCTCTGCTCTCTGCAACCACCCTTCTGCACCTCACTCTCCAACCTCTGCTCTCTGCAACGATCCTTCTGCACCCCAGTCTCAAATCTAATCTCGCTGCAACAGTTCTTGTGAACCCCAGTCTCCAATATCTGCTTTTTGCAACAGTTCTTCTGTACCTCAGTCTGAAAACTCTGCCCTCTGTAATACTCCATTTCGAACCCAGTCTCCAACCTCTGCTCTCTGTAACAGTCCTTCTGTATCTCAATCTCGAATCTCTGTTCTGTGCAACAATCCTTCAACACCCCAGTCTCCATACTCTGATCGCCCCAACTATCCTTCTGCACCCCAGTCTCCAAAGTCTGTTTACTACTCAGTTCTTCTGCACCCCAGTCTCCAAACTCTGATCTCTGTAACAGTCCTCTGTACCACAGTCTCCAACCTCTGTTCTCTGTAAGGGTCCTTATGCACCCCAGTATCCAACCTCTGCTCTCTGTATCAGTTGTTTTGAACCACAGTCTCCAAACTCTGCCCTCTGTAACCGTCCTTCTGCACCCCAGTCTTTAAACTCTGCTCTCTGTAACAATCTTTCTGTGCCTCAGTCTCCAACTTCTACTCTCTGCTACAGTCTCTCGGCACCTCACTCTCCAACATCTGCTCTCTGTAAGTTTTTTCTGCAACCCAGTATCCAGACTCTGCCTCCTTTAACAGTCCTTCTGCACCCCTTCTTCAACTTTTTTCTCCGTAACAGACCTTCTGTACCCTCGTCTCCAAAGTCTGTTCTCTATAACAATCCTTCTGCATCCCAGTCTCCAACCTCTGCTCACTGTAACATCCTTCTGCAACCTTTCTAAAAACTCTGCTCTCTGAAACAGTCCTTCTGCACCTCAGTATCCAAACTCTGTTCTTTGCAACACTCCTTCTGAACCTCAGTCGCCAAACTCTACTCTCTGGAACAGTCCTTCTGTACCGAAGTCTCCAAACTCTTCTCTCTGTAACGGTCCTTCTGCACCCCAGTTCCCAACCTCTGCTTTCATATCAGTCCTTCTGCACTGCAGTCTACAACCTCTGCTCTCTGTAACAGTGTTTATGCACCTCATATCCAAACTCTGCTATCTGCAACAGTCCTTATGCACCCCAGTCTACAACCTCTGGTGTCTGCAAATTTCCTTCTGCACCCCAGTCTGCAACGTGTGCTCTGTGTAACAGTGTTCCTTCATCCCAGTCTCCAACTCTGCTTTCTGCAATGATCCTTCTGTACCTCAGTCTTAAACCTCTGCTCTCTGCAACAGTCCTTCTGCACCCCAGTCTAGAAACTCTGTTCTCTGTAACAGTCTTTCTCCACCTCAGTCTTCAACCTCTGGTCTCTGGAAGAGTCCTCTGCACCCCAGTCTCCAACATCAGCTCTCTAAACAGTCCTTCTGCACCACAGTCTCCAACATCTGCTCTCTGCAACAGTCCTTCTGCACCCCAGTGTCCAAACTCTGCTCTCTGCAACGATCCTTCTGAATCCCAGTCTCCAACGTCTGCTCTCTGAAAGATCCTTCTGACCCCAGTTTCCAAACTCTGCTCTCTGTAATATTCCTTCTCCACGCAAGTCTCCAAACTCTGCTTTCTACAACGGTCCTGCTGCACCCCAGTCTGAACCTCTGTACTCTGCAACACTCCTTCTGCTCCCCAGTCTCCAAACTCTGCTCTCTGTAACAGTCCTTCTTTACCGCAGTCTCCAAACTCTGCTCTTCGTAAAGGTCCTTTTGCAAGCCAGTCTCCAACCTCTGCTTTCTTTGTCCTTCCTTCTGTATCTTAGTCTCCAACCTCTGCTCTCTGCAAAAGTCCTTCTGCATTCCATTCTCAATCTTCTGCTCCCTGAAACAGTTCTTCTGGACAACAGTTCTCAACATCTGCTCTCTGAAAAATTTTTTGGGTACCCTAGTCCCCACTATCTGCTCTCTGCAACAGTCCTTCTGTACTGCAGTCTCCAACTTCTGCTCTCTTCAACGAAACTTCTACACCCCAGTCTCCAACATCTGCTCTCTGCTAAAGTCCTTCTGCATTCTGCACCTCAGTCTGAAATTTTGGTCTCTGAAAACAATCTTTCTGCACCCCGACTTTAACATCTGCTCTCTGTTACAGTCCTTCTGCACCTCAGTTTCCAAACTCTTGCCATGTAAGATCCTTCTGCAACACAGTCTCCGAAATTTGCTCCCCTTAACAGTCCTTCTGCACCTCAGTCTCCACCCTCTGCTCTCTATAAGAGTCGAACTACACCTCAGTCTGAAACCTCTTCTCTCTTCAAGATCCATATGAATTCCAGTCTCCAGACACTGCTCTCTGTAACAGTCCTCCTGCCCCTCAGTCTCCAAACTCTGCAGTTTGTAAGAACCTTCTGCCACTCAGTCCCTAACTATGCTCTCTATAACAGTCCTTCTGTACCCTAGTCTTAAACCTCTGCTCTCTGTAACAGGCCTTCTGCACCCCAATCTCCAACCTCTTCTCTCTGCAACCATCATTCTACACCTCAGTCTCCAACATCTTCTCTCTTTAAGATCCTTCCACGCCCCTTCTTTGAACTCTCCTCTCTGTAAGAGGCCTTCTGCACCCCAGTTCCCAAATTCTGTTCTCTATAACAAGCCTTCTGCACCCAGTCTCCAACCTCTGCTATCTGCAACAGTCCTTCTGCACCCCAGTCTTCAAAATCGGCTCTCTGCAACAGTCCTTCTGCACCCCAGTTTGATATCTCTGTTCTCTGCAACGACAGCCCTGCACCCCAGTCTCCTTCCTCTGCTCTCTGTAACAGTCCTTCTGAACCTCAGGCTTCTTCCTCTGCTCTCTGTAAGATCCTTCTGCATCAAAGTCTCCAAACTATGCTCTCTGTAACAGTCGTTCTGCACAACAGTCTCCAACCTCTGCTCTCTGTAACAGGACTTCTGCAACCCAGTCTCCAACCTCTGCTCTCTGCAACAGTCTTTCTAACCAGTCTCCAAACTCTGCTCTCTGCAACAGTCTTTCTGCACACCAGTCTTCAACTTCTGTTCTCTTTAACAATCCTACTTCACCTCAGTTCTCAAACTCTGACCTCTTCAATGGTCCTTCTGCACCCCAGTCTCTAACCTCTGCTTTATGCAACCATCCTTTTGTACACTTGTCTCAAACCTCTGCTCTCTGAAAAAGTCTTTATGAACCCCAGTCTCCAATATCTGCTTTCTTCAACAGTCCTTCTGCACCTCAGTCTGAAAACTCTGCTATCTGCAATGATCCTTGTGCACCCCAGTCTCCAAACTCTGCTTTCCTGTAACAGTCCTTCTTCACCTCAGTCTCCAACTTCTGCTCTCTGCAACAGTTCTTCTGCACCCCAGTCTTTAATATCTACTCTCTGAAACAGTCCTTCTACACCCCTGTCCAAATGCCGAAGAATGAGACCTGAACTATTGCTCACTCTTCAAAAAATCAACTTCAAAATGCATTAAAGACCCAGGAACTAGACCAGAAATTATGCAGTTTCTAGGAAAAAACAAAGTGAATAATCCAACCTACAGGCAGAGGCAATGACTTTCTCAATAGGATGCCAAAGCTCAGGAGATAACACAAAAAGTTAGCTAATAGGAGGCATCAAATTGAGAAGGTTCTGCACAGCAAAGGAGACAATTAAAATATTAAGAGAGAACCTACGGAAAGGGAGAAAATCTTTATGAGGGGCTCTTCTAAAAGAGG
Organism: Ictidomys tridecemlineatus; assembly: GCF_052094955.1. Lineage (NCBI taxonomy): Eukaryota > Metazoa > Chordata > Mammalia > Rodentia > Sciuridae > Ictidomys > Ictidomys tridecemlineatus. The sequence continues at coordinate 17,592 of NW_027523724.1, read as the reverse complement.
ATGAATATTCAGAATATTAATAAAGAACTCAAAAAACTTAACATCAAACCCACAATTATTAAATAACCCAATCATCAAATAACCCAATTACCAAATGGGAAACTAAATGAACTAAACAGACATGTCCTAGAATAAAATATGTGAGTGGCCAACAAATATATGAAAATACTTGCAATTCAAGACTACCCTGAGATTTCATCTAATATCAGTGACAAATGCAACCACCAAGAATACAAACAGAAATGAGTGTGACAAGGAGACAATTAGAGAAAGGAGCACTCTCACCCTGTTGGGTGGCATGTAAATTAGCACAACCACCACGGAAATCGGGATGGAGGCTCCTCAGGAGTAGCCATGGACCACCCTGTGACCCAGCTCTACCTCTGCTTGGTATTTATCACGTCGGATCGAAGTCATCATACTATAATGGCACATACATGCCCATGAACCAGCCGAGGTGACATCAGTGGACGAATGGATAAAGAACATCTGGTATATGCACACTGGAATTTTATTCAGCCATAAAGAAGAACAAAATTATGTCATGCTGTAAGATGGATGTATCTTCAGAACATTAAGGGAAATAAGCAACTCAGAAATTTAAGGGCTGTATGTTTTTCCTCTGTTAAAGCTAGAGGGGGAAAAGAAAGGAACGTTGGGAAGGGAGTCTCATCATGAAAGTTGAAGAAAGTTCACTAGAGTCAAGGCACCAGGGGAGGAGGTGAGGAAAAGGGAAATATTGGAATAATATTGGCCAAAGTTTATGGTTATTTTGTGTGCATGTTCAAATATGTCTCACTAATTTCCACCATTATGGACCACTACAATGCACCAATGAAGTGTGAAATGAAGAGTTTCACATTACATGGGACAGGCACTATTCTAGGAGGGTGCCCATTTTTTCCCATCTATAAATACCACGATCATTTACCACTGTCAAAAATCTCTACAGATTCGAATGTTCTGATCACTGCTCCACCACATGGCCTCTTCTACTTCAGGGTCCCCTTATTCTAACTGAAATCAGGGAGCCAATTTCAATGATGCCATCTGTTAATGTCTTCCCAGGCTGCCAAGAACAGCGGCTGCCGGTTTCACAAGGATCTGGTGCTGCCTTCTGAATGCATGTCCACGAGGCCTTGGTGAAGGCTGGTGCTCCAGGCCCTTCTCCAGATCAAGCTGTGAGGCCAGGGAAGGGGTCACATAACAAGCCATCCAACACCTTATTTATTTCTAATCACCATCCTCTCCATTATTCCAGGATCATATTGATCATTGAACTTAAGCAAACACTGAGTCCAGATTTCATTCCATCAACCAAAGAGAGTCTAATAGCCACTTCTTGTGGCTCAGGAAAATCCTTGGCCCTAACATTTCTGGTGATTACGTCCCTGTGACTGCATTCAAGATGATCCAGCAATATGTCCTGACTTCTTTGGTCTAGAAGACTCAAACAAATTATCTTATATATTCTTAAGGCTCCTATTAACAAAATAAGTAAAATATTTACCTTTTATTTTGGTGTGACCCTTATACTCTCCTGGGCTATATTTTATACTCTTACCTGAGGCGTTCTAGGATCAGACCCCAATTAAGAGTATGGTGACAATGTGGGATGATGGATGAGCATCTTAAAGACAATTGGGCTGGGGATGTGGCTCAAGCAGTAGTGCACTTGCCTGGCACGCGTACGGCCCGGGTTTGATCCTCAGCACCAAATACCAACAAAGATGTTGTGTCTTCCGAGAACTAGAAAATGAATATTAAAAATTCTCTCTCTCTCTCTCTCTCTCTCTCTCTCTCTCTCTCTCTCTCTCCCCTCTCTTCTCCTCTCCTCTCCTCTCTCACTCTCTTTAGAGTCACCATAGGGTCTTCAATTTAGGGAAAGCTAGTCTTTTCGGGGGATGAAATGCTGCTACTGACAGAAAAGAGGGTTATTGGATTTCAGAGTTCAAGGCTCTGAGATTTGTCTAATTCCAGTGGTATTTTGCCATTCTAATTAACTGGGTCTCAATCATTCCCCCATTAATATCCTAATTGACATAAGAGTGACCTGCAGAAAATGTGAATTTATATTTTTCTTTGTACTTCTGAAATTTGGAGAATTGGGTGTTTTATTCTGATATTAACCTTTATCACTTTCCAGAGAGAAAATATTTCTCATGATCTGAACCTGACTTGAAGGATGCATATAATGCTTGAACCCATCATTTTCTTTCTGTAAGTCTCTCACTCCTGTCAGTAACAGCAGTCTGTAGTCATGTTGCAATGTTCATTCCCACCCTGAAGGTCTATGGTGTTATTCCAAAGCTCAGTTTTCCATAGACATTTGATTTCAGGCCAGGATAACTTAAAGTCTCTGTTGGGTCATTGCACACCAGGAATTATCAGGTCTCCTTTCCCATGGGCTGTGACATCATCAACATATTCAATTCCCTCATTTCAGACATTCAACCTACATCTTCGTATCTGTTATCTAGAACCATCTCTGATTTAAACCACTATTGTGGTCAGTGCCACCGTGGTCAGGTAAAGATGAAAAATGACTCTTGATGTCTTAGGGTAGAGGAAGTTGACACAGAAAAAAGTTATAAAATGGTTGGGAGATCTGGAAGAAAAAAGGAAAATAGAACAGGTGACACCACCCCATATATGGAAACCCTAACATCCCTGGAAAGAGACGCTCATTCCATGCTACTGTGACCCACATTCAGGAACAGCTGTCTAGGAGCCTGCACACACAGCTCCTGGCACCAAGGAGATTAGTTCCTGCCTCTACAGGGCTGGATTTCTGCTGCTGCTATGGGATCCTAAAAAAACCCACTTTCTTCCTTTTCTTTCTTACTCTCTGCCTTGTGTTTGGCTGATCTTGACAAAACCTCCTAAAATGGAGGCCTGCAGGCAGGGGAGTGTGAAATGAGGTTCTCGTACTTTCTGTCCCTCTGGTGTGGAGAGAACACAGAAGGACAGAGATGGTGCTGAACACCCACACAAGGGGTCTAACACATTTGAACCTGAAAGTGGGAAGAGGGTGTTTGTGAAAAGAGAGGAGAGAAAGGAGTCTCAGAGATTTAAAAGCGGGAGTTGGAGTTGAAGCTCCAGATACAGACTCTCTAACCAGGTGCCTACAAGTCCCTGGGACGCATATTTTTCAGATGACTGTATACTCCAGTTTGAAGATTGGTATAGACTTTGATGGTGCAAATGGATGCACACCCTCCAGCCAGCTTCCTCAGGGCCCTCTGGACCTCGTTGCTTCTCAGGCTGTGAATGACGAGGCTCAACAGAAGGCTCACCACACAGAAGAGCACAAAGTCCAGGGTGTCCATGTCCAGCCTTCTCTGGGCCTGTCATAGTGGAAGTTGGCTGTTCCATAGAAGACCAGCACGACAGTGAGGGGGGATGCACAGGTGGAGAAGGCCTTCCTCCTGCCATGGGAAGAGGGAATCCCAAGGATGGACGCCAAGATGAGTGCGGAGGATCCTGCAGTGAAAAGGAAGCGGCTCAGGCCCATAGTGGCACTGTCCACGTGGAGCGCAGACTCGTTGACAAGGAGTCTGAGCAGGAGAGCTTCAGGAGCAATGGGGTGTCACAGAGAAAGTGGCTGAACTGGTGGGGCCCACACAGAATGAGTGTGATGGCCAGCACCGTGTGTGTGACCAAATTCACCAGCCCACACAGCAAGGACCCAGTCACCTGGCCAACACAGACCTTAACATTCATGATGACTAGGTACTGAGGAGGACGGCGCGTGGCCACACAGCAGTCATACTGGCCACACAGCCAGTAAGAAGCCTTCTGTACCAGCACTTGTAACCAAGAAGAAGATCTGGGAAAGGAAGCCCTCATAAGAAATGGCCTTCTTCTTCCAGTAGAAGTTCACCAGCAGTACTGGGAGGGTGATGGATGTTTAGCAGACTTCCAAGAAGCTCAAATTGCTAAGGAAAAAGTACATTGGATTGTGGAGAGCAAGACTGACCCTGGTGATCACTATTATGAGCATTTTCCCCAGGAGAGTGGTCAGGTAAATGACCAGAAAGAGCAGAAAAAACCAGCCCTGTAGGTTGGAGTGGTTGGAAAATCCCAAGAAGATGAATTCAGTGACAAATGATTGATTGCTCATTTCCAATGGTATCATAGCTACAAAACAGAGAAAAAGAGACCATGATGAGAATGGACTGAGAGCAGCCAAAACAGGCTTGTTAATCTGCAGCAACATGGCAAATAATATTGTATACAGAGATGCCAGGACTCTAGAAAGAGACATATAGGAGTGACTTTAGAGAGAGCATAACATCTCACAGACTTTTTCATGGGTGCTCTGTTGTAAGAATAAATGGAGACTTGGTCAAAATGCACAACCAGCTATCAACCCCTGTGTCTCATTGAATCTGCAGTATCTCCCTCCTAACACTGTGCTTCACTGTGATGAACTCTTTTTTGTATGTCTGTTATTTCAAGTAATAAGTTTTCATTGTGGAAAAATGAAGAAAATGCAGAAAGTTATTCAGAAGAATAGAACAGGTCACAAAATCAAAGCTCTCTTTCCATTCATACCATTCTACCTCTATCTATCTTTAAAATATCCAAAGCAAAATTTCCCATTATTGTTGTACTCTATTTAGTTGTTGGCCTTGTAATCTTAATTTCCTAACGTGAAATTAAGTTAATATCTCCCTTTTTATTGAACATAGAGACCTTCCATTCCATTTATTATCATAAATATTGGAATAGAAGCTTTCACACATATGTATCTGTGATCATCTCTGATTATTTCTTAAAAGTAAAATTATAAGTCACCTGCTTTTAAATACATTGATCTATTTTTTTCAGTAGAAACTTTTATTTGTTTAAGTTTTATAAGATACAAGAAATTTTGACAAATGATATATACTTAGGTATTTTTCTTTTTTTGTATTATAAGATTTACCTCACCGAACATTACATTTCCTGAAAAAAAAATGATTGATACAATTACTGATTTTCTATCATGTTTCCAATTCTAATCCGTGAACCATTGTTTTGAACTAAAATTTCTGTTTCTTTTTCAATCTTAAATGAAAAATATTCTAGTAAAACAGTAGTTTCTTGGTCCAGATAGATGTGGATTGAAATCCATCTGTTGTTTATTAGATGTTGTTTGTAAAAAAGTCAGCTCATCTCTATTCCTCAGTTTTTTCCTTGCTTAGGATATTAATGATGTCTATTTCACAACTGCTGAAAAAAGTTTTGAGATAATATAAGCTATGTGTCTGGCACATTACATTTACTCAATGCCTTTTATAAAGTTAGAAAATGTCTATGCATTTTTTACTAGTACTTTTTTTTTTTTGGTGTATGTGTGCTGGGTTTTCAATTCAGAGCCTTATGAATACTAAGCATGCACTCTACCGCTGGACTTTGCCCCTAGTTTCATTTAGTTATAGTTTTTATCATAAATATATATTGAATTTTCTTATGTTCTCTGCATTTATTGAAATGACATATATTTTTTTCTTACTTAGTCTGTTACTATGGAAATTCGGTTGATTGAATTTATGAATTTAGAACCAGCCTTGCATTCTGGGATTGATCTCAATTGACTGTAATGTTATCCTTATTCTATATGGCTGAGTTCAGTTTGTTAATATTGTTCCCTGCTTGCTTTTGTGTATTCTATTTTCGCTGTTCTCCAGAGATAATCTATTTCTTGAAGAATTCTCAGTATTCTACTGTTATTTTCAGTCAATGCATATTAGTGGACTAGTGGGAAACAGAGAAGGGATTTCTGATGTTTCCAGGAAGCCCTGCCTTAGGTACTGTAAACTCAGTCACAGGGATATGGCCTTCACAGTGACCCACTTTCTAGCAATATGGCTGAGCCTAGTTCTTATTCCTCCCGACGTTAGACAATTCGGCCTGTTCCTTTCCATAGCTACAAAGGTTTTTTGTTGAGTGTCCTAATGTAAGAGTTTCTGTTACTCTTGCCCTTGAAGATTACAGATTTGTTCTTTGCAAAAAATCAGGAAATGGGTCTGAGAGGAGTTTTGGCTGCTGTTGCTGTTCTTTGTTCCTCCACCTATCCAAGAAATGATACCGTTAAAGACACGTTCTCAGAATACTTCCCTATCTTCCTGGGAGCATTTGGTGGAATCCATGGAGAAAAAAAAAATATTATGTCTATAGCCCTCTGGGTCTTTATGCTCTTAAACCAGTCTATACTTAGTCTTTAGCAATCCATTAACTATTTTTTATTTGAGTTTTTTTTATAAATAAACTCCTATGTATCCAGTGAGTTCTCCCATAGTTAAAAAAATGCCTTGGATTATTTTGGTTGCTTATCTCTCCCCAGACTTCGGTTAGTTGTTTGCCTTATAATCTTGATCCCTAATAAAGTCAAGGAAAGTTATTAATTTGCATTTTCTTCTGATCTTTTTGGTTATTATAATGATGAAAACAACATGCTTTCTAGCTATTTCGATAGATACTCAAGGTGAAATTTGAAGTCTATACACTTACTTTTCAAAAATATTTAGTAATTTCCAATTTAGTTAAATATGTAGTTATTCTATTCAAAACAATCCCATTCCTAGCATATTTCCTAGGAAATTAATGAACAGCTCACAAAAATTATTGTGTAAAAATTCATAATAACTCAAACAAATATTCTGCCTTCAGTAGAATGACAGAAGACAAATCACGGTTTATCATGCAGTGGAATAATTCAGTTACTATAGAAACACATATACTGGAACATTAATAACATTGACAAATCTAAAAAAAAATATTTTCTGGGTGAAAGAAGACAGATACAAAATATATACTGTATGTTTCCTTTAAATACAGTTCAAAAATTAGCAAAACAGCTATAATGGTCAAGTAATAATGGTGTCTTTTTTTTTTTGGAGCTCAGGGGTGATATAAGTTTAAGCATGAAGAAATTTTCTAAAGTGATGGAAATGTTTTATATCCTGATTTTTGGTAGTTTATATATATGTAAAATATTATAAACCTGTACACTTTAGATTTGTGCATTCTTTGAGTACAAAGTATAGTTCAATTTTTAAAAATAGCCTTATTTTTAAAAATAAGTAATTAATGGGGAAGAGTGGTACCTGCCTGTAATCCCAGGTACTTGAGAGACTAAGGCAGGAGGATCACAAATTTGAAACTCTGCAAGGCCCTCCGCCTCAAATAATTGAAAGGGCTGGGGATATAGCTTCATGGTAGAGTGCCACTGGGTTCAATCCCCAGTACTGCAGTAAGTAAGTAACTAAGTAAGTAAGTAAGTAAATAAATGATAAATAGAAGTGAAAGTATTTTTTAAAGATGATTTTTAACTCAGGATTGGTTGGAACCACATCTAAATATTTTTTTAGGTCTCTAAGAGGTTACGTATTTTCTCCCATTTTTTTTTGCATTTCTCTACTTCTTTTTTTACCACAGTGATAGTCCAGGACATATCACATTTTACAAGTGACATCAGTTGTTTCCTGATCACAATCTGTTTGAAGCAGTGAATGTGATTGGTGGGTGCATTCGGTCTGTATCACAGATACAAAGCCTTGCTCACCATTATGGATGGGCGTGTGCATGTGTGTGTGTGTGTGTGTGTGTGTGTGTGTGTGTGTGTGTGTGTTTGTGTGTTATTGGATGTGAGATTGATCTTGGCTGAGAACACTGTCTTATAGTTAGAGGGATGGCAAGTTGGCATCTCAGGCAACACTGATGGCAGAAATCTCAAAGATTATAGCAGGAATCTGCCATCTAAGGCTCAGCAAGCTCAGAACACTTGGTTATCCTAATTGCTATAAATGGAAAGACTCTCACTATTGAGCTTCTCTGAGAGCTGCATCACACTGGGGCAGGAGGAGGGAGCCCATTTCCATAGAGAAGTACCCTGTTTCTATGGAGACTCCAGCTAGGCTTCAAAAGGCTGGTGGGATAGTACAAGTGGATACTGCCAAGCCCTGGGTCATTCTGAGGAGTCTGCTACTTCAGGGGAGGTGGCAGGGTATCATCCTATGGGGTCGGGACTAGGCTCTGTGAAGCTGTGTCAGGCCTGATTTCTAAGCAAGGTACTTGGCAATAGAAACCTGGGAAAACGTCCCACCCCCCACCATGCCATGGGCCACCAGAGAGCCCAGGTGTGTCTCTGGAAGCCAGGCTTGGGTATGAGCATGGACATCAATGATTACAGAGTATCAACAATAGGGCACCATAAATCTTTTTCAGGTGAGTGCAGACTGAAAACAGGGACATCTGGAGAAAGATAGACTGCGTTTTAGAAAATCATCAGATCTCTAGGTCTAGAACACGCAGATAGAACCACTCATGGAATTGTGCATGTGAGTCCAAGGAGCAGGGGTCGATAAATGTGAAACCTGGTTCCCCAGGTTTTAGACACACCTGTTTAATTAAAAATAGTAATCTGAGTGCTAAAACAAGATCAAAATGAAGTGGTCTGTATCTGAAGACGTGCTGTGTTGAAGGTGGGAGAAAATCTTTGAAGCCCTCATGGAGAAGGATATGGATACCTTTAAAGTCCTAGTTGAAGAGGACACGGTAAAGACAATAAATCAGTTTGGGCAGGCTGGCCAGTTGGTGGGATCACTCAGGAAAACAGGAATATGTGAGGAATAGCACATGTAGAGGAGGCTTTGGTGGATTTGATTTGAGTAATGTTGAAAGTGAGTTATCTGTGGGATAATCACGTGGAAATGCCCTTCACAGACAGCCTAGAACTGCAGGTGTGGATTTGGGAGTCATTGTCTTGAAGGCAATTGTTACAGCAAAGGGTGAATATGAAATCCCCCAGGAGAATAGAGAAAGTAGAGAAGGAAATAGAGAAGTAGGGATTCTTGTGATACTTGGTGTTCACGAAAATTGTAGTAAAAGTTTATCCAGAAATGACTAAAAACACCACACTATCTAGTTCAGTTGTAGGTATTGCTTTCTCTAAATAATTTCCCTATAAAAGAGGTTACCTTATTAGCATTGATTTACAATAAATCAACTTTGAAATGGAGCTGGAAGCTACATGTACTTGACATTTCTTACGTTCTCTGTTTTCTCTATCAACTACCTGGATGAACTTCAAGTCATTTAGAAATCAGTGACATGTACTTTCTTTTAACTTCCCGTATCAAAAAGATCAATATGACAATCTCTTTTCTAGGTAGATATATAGATGTTTTCAGAAAAAGAAATAAAATTCCACATAGAAGGCAGTTCCAGGAGATTTTACTATGGGAAATTGGTACATGGTCTGTGGATGTGTAAAAGGGAAAACTAAATGTAAATGTTCAGGGATTTAAAAATACAATCTCTGAAGTTGTGCATACTGCTATTGTAAAGGTCTTAAATATAAAGGTCAGTTCGGGAGGGACAATTTCATGGGGCATTAAAAAAATCTCCCAATGTATGTTTATATAATTTTATCTACATATAAGTTTTTCCTTGGTTATACTGGCTAATTTCTTGAAGGTCACGGGTGTGGGGTATGGTGAAGGATGATAACCAAACAATTTTCCTTATCCTCTATGCTCTTTATTAATGTAGGGCATTAGATTGAATCATCATCATGGTAACCATTAGAATCCATTATTAACAATCATAACTCATGAATGACACTTTGTGACTCAATATGTACTTGCTCCTTAGAATTTATATAATGCAGCATAGGAATTAGATCAACTTAATAGTAAACTTTCTGCTCTGCAATAATAATAACCATAATCATCATAATCATTTGGGAATATTTCATAGAAAAATAATTTGAGTTTGAGTCTTCTAGGATTCCTTCAATACACATAAATGCCTGACTTTAAAAACCTTGTTTAATGTAGTTTAAAAGTGGCATGTTTTCTGTAAAAATTAGATTGAATTTCGGAAATCCATTCTATCAAAACTCAGTGAAGTTCTTTGAATAGATGATTTTTTACATACCTGAATCCAATCAGGATTTTTCAAATTGAGTAACGAATAGAGACACACATTAGATAAAAATACCTAACACTTATTAAATGCCTATAAGACTTTTACATGCATTAACTTATTTGGTTTACAAAACAACCTATAAGATAACCTATTATCCCCATTTTACAGAAAAAAAAATTGAAATTAATGCACAATATATTAATGTAATTAATGCAATATATTAATGGGAAACATGCAAGTAGGGAATAATCAATGAATCCCTTTAATTTGCATAATGTACATTAATTTGTACATTTAATATGTATTAACAATTATGATTTAAGAAACAAAAAAGAAATTGACTCAGAAAATTTATCATGTAATAACTATTATTTGTAGTGATACTTTGTTACCTGATAATAATACCATATATTAGTAAACTGTCTTATTATCTTCAATGCAGAGATATTCTTCTCTTTGTTTCTGATAATTCGTTGCAAATGATTAATAGGCCAACACAGCTTTCATTAAAATTCCAAATTTCAGGACCCTAAGAAGCTTAAAGTATTTAAATTTCAATAGAAAGTCGGTGCTTCAGTTAAGTACAACTAATTTTAAAATCTAAATGTAAACAAAATAAAATAAATAAGTCTAGAGTCTTAAAAGAAAAACTTTTTTCTTTTTTTTTTTTCTTTGGCAATAAATGAAATGTTTTGCTGACTAACCTTAGGTATTCATTTCTTAAAACAAACCAAAAAAAATGGGCATGACCAAAACGAGGAAGAATAGTGTGATCATGAAAACCCTTATGCACATCAGGGAAACAATGATTTCTATTTGATCTCAATAGCACAAACAATGATTAAAATTTTTAAGTCCAATTTTCATGTTGCCCAGTAAATTGCTTAACACACACACACACACACACACACACACACACACACACAGTACAAGGTCAATTTTTTCAGAAAAATATCTGAATGATTTCAGGTGCTTGTGGCAATGTGAATTTATTACTGTGAAATCTATGAGCTATCTGGCCTGGCCCAGAGTTGTCCTCATATGCTTTTATGTGGTGTGGGTACTTGGAGCCAATGGAAAGATCAGAGGTCACTGTGCAGAACAGTTGGCCTCAGTCAGTGAGTTCCAAGTGTTCCCAGTGATGCTGGTCCAAGGACACACTTTGGGGGAGGCTGGGCTCTTTCACCTAACATGCAGGGATGCCCTTACCCCTTACTTGTAGGTTTAAAATCTTAACAAATTAACCAGGAAGAAGCCTCCCTCCTGTCTTGGAGATTGAGCACTCAATTCAGCATTTAACATCTCTTTCAGTTCTGTTTTTTGGGGGCCGGGGTGTAGGGGGGCAGTTACCGGAGATTGAACTCAGGGGCATGACCACTGAGCCACATCCCCAGCCCTATTTTATATTTTATCTAGAGACAGGGTCTCACTGAGTTTCTTTGTGCCTTGTTTTTGCTGAAGATGTCTTTGAACTAACTATCCTCCTGCCTCAGGCTCCTGAGCTGCTGGGTTACAGGCGTGCACCACTGTGCCAGCTCTTTCATTTTTTTTTATTTCACCTGTGTTTCTTCTAGCATAAAGGGGAAAGGGAAGACAAATTATTACCTCTTACGATATGTCAGAGCCTTCTAGTTATAAAATTCTTCAAAATAAAAAATTCTCTTTTCCATTTAGGATTTTAAAATTTCTTTTCTTGGTAGTGGTTAGTTTCAATTCAAACCAATTTTGTTCCTATACAGGGTCTAATTTAGTCCTAAGCCAGATCTACTAAGAAACCTAAAGAGGATAAGATCTGATCCCTGTCCTGCTGCACCCCTCCTCTGACTCATGCAATGGCAAGGCCCTACTGAGGTGGATGGCGCAAGGCGTCCATCCTCTGGAGGAGTGCAGTATGTTTCTGGGAATAGGCTGAATTGTTTTTGTATTCCTTTAATAAGTATAGTTTTGATTTCTCAAATGACCATTAAGTATAAAGGAAAAATCATGACTTTCCCAATGAATGCAACTACTTCTAAAGCATAGATCTGTTTGCTCTAAATGCAATGATTCAGCTGTGGAGTGTAAATTGTTAATGTCTAAAGAAAAACTCCCTGTATTCCTGTCAAGGAAGTTTTTGAGAAATTAAATTAAAATCTAGAGAAGGAAAATTAATGTTAAGAAGATAGATTAGTGCTTAGTACTGGGCACCTTGTTCTTGTTCCTGTGCACAATGGTTTGTGCTCTTACTTTTGTTTGATTACAAATAATAACAAATCAACTACTTACCGTAACCATGGCACCGGTTCCAGTCAGTAAGTCAAGAAAGAATAGTCAAGGTATAGGCCAATAGTTTGGGACATTTGTAACTATTATTAAAAGTTAACTTAGCAGAAATAGCTCAAAGCAAAACTCGAAGTGAAAGTACAAATGCTTCCTTATGTATAAGCCAAGATACATTCTTCTATTCTAATTGTAGCTATGTAATATTTTGTTTTGTTTGAATAATGATTCCTGTTTTATAACCAAAAAGTACTGTAAGCCTGCCAAAATGAAAAGTATATATGATCAACTTCACAAGTAAAGATTGGGATCAACACCTTTACTTTGTTGTCTGTGTTGTTTCTCCACCCCCTCTTTCACTGACTCCTCACCATCCGTTCCATCTCCTGATACCCCCTGTTGGAGCTGGTCTCCGACACTGTCCTTCACCCAACTTACAATCTAATGGGAAGATGAACTCAATATGTGCAGAAAACTTGATAACAATTCTATGTAATCTACAAATTATCATTATTTTCCCTTAGTGTTTGCATGGGCAGCTCTTAGAATAAAGCACTTAATACTTGTCAAAGCCCCTCATTCCATCTTGAATATGCGCTCCTCCAGGTCCTAGTTGGGCCTCTCAATTGTGTTCTAAACACTAGGGCAACACCTTGTGTAAATGTGCACTAAGTAAAGATTTGAAGAATGAAGAAGGTCTGTCAAGTACATCCATTGAGCAGAGTTTTTAAAAGATTCTTTAAAGACAGTACCGTATGGGACCTAAAGGATCTAACAGACACTTGACAGAGGCGAGAGGACATTTCTGTTCAGTGGTTCTGGTGCAGATATCTTGCTGAGAAAAATAAAGCCTCTGTAGGCATAAGTGAAACAGCATAGCCCAGCGGCTTCTGAGGAACTCAGTGTCTCCTGTCTCCTAACCATATCTTTTATGGAGACCATCGGCTCAGTTCCCACAGAACAAGCAGCTCTGCATCTTTCTTTCCCAATCAGTCATCTCAAAGTCAGGTGACCGAGAATGAAGTCACTTATGAGTGACCCCAAAATATAATATTTCTAAAGGAGGGGGGTTGTGTATGAAGTAGATTACTCAAAAGCTTCAGGGATTTATTACAGTTAATAAATTGCTTGCAACTCCCCTCCCCAAGCATCTATGTGTTGTAAGATAAAGATGAAAACCCCTAGTTAGTGAATGAATACGTTTGTAAACATAACTTCTTTTACAGTAATGATTTTTATTTAAATAGATATTTTTGTAGATCTATTGTATCATAATGGGAATGTGTCCCTATACATTCTCCATAAAAATTATTTCTTTTTGTCCTGCTCATCAAAAGCAGAGGATTAACACTTAGCATTATCTATTGTTTACCATAAGTAATTTTCCACACACATCATCTCACTTAAAGAATTTAGGCATCCCAGGGTTTCTGGTTATGTTTTGGGTTTTCTTCCAGTACTGGAGGCATCATGCTAATTCCCTCAGGTTTTGTAATAACCTCTGAAGTTATTTCTACTCTGGCAATACAAGTAGTATTGTGGAAACTTAGACACACATAGAAAAGGTGCTACGATAGGTCATTACATAAATGCCATCAAAATGGTAATGAAAATATGTACAATATTCTGTAATATGTTTTTAAGGTGTAGGTATATCCTTATTCTGGGATAGTGTTTTTGAAAAATGTGATGGTAAATAAACTACTTACCAGCAACTCTCACAGAGAAGTGTAGATTTTTGGTTTTGGTGTGGCCCTTGCTGCTCTCCATACTAGCACCTGGGCTGCAAAGAAAGCTCTTGGTAAAACTGGCTGTTGGTCTCCATTCACAACAAAACAGACCTGTTATTCTGAATGTTGCCTGTCGCATATCTGTGGCCTCATTAAAGAGTCAAAATTTTCTGATCTCTCACAATTCATTTTCCTGTGATGGACATTTATAGAGCTCTGGGGCTGACCTGTTGAAAATATGCATAGAGCCTTTCCTCTGCAGCTGCTCTGGTACCCCTCAGTGTGCAAACACAACTCAAGGGCAACGGCTTGAGGTCCACTGCAACAATGGAGAGCAGTTAATTCGCTGTTGGATTTATTAATGTCTTGGCAATCACCTGTTCCCAGCATGCAGCGAGAAGATCAGCTTCCTCTCTCTTCTGGGATGTGGGTGAGCGAAGCTCAGAGTGAGATTTCTGCTAAGAAGTTGTGGGTGGCTGAAAGCTCAAGACTGCCTTTCATTCCCTCTGAAGAGAGAAGGGCTTAGGGTGGGTTTACACTTATTGGGATGGATTTCACACGGCATATGAAGTTTTTCCTTCATGTTACATACTTTGCCAGATGGACAGATATCAGAAGCTACAATATTAAAAGCATCCCCACTATCTTCAGCTGATCCACTCCTGCTAAGGGCTGATCCCTTACCAAACCCTGTATGACTTCGTGCCCCTTAATTTTATGATCCTGCTGATGCTCATTACCTGGTGAAAAAATTGTTTGCTATGGAGTTGAAAAGTAGGAGAAAAAAAAAGAGTCATCAAACAGCTCTTTTGGGCATAGATAAAGAAAAGACAACAAGCTTGAAAGTCTTGTAGTATTTTACTGCACAAAAATAAAAATAAAATATTAGATAAAGAGGTAAATCTCTAAAACTTAAAATTTCCCATAATACAATGGGGTTTTCCTCATGCTTAGGAGAGACACATTAACAGTACTCCTAAAAGATCTTAGAATGATTAGCCATCAGGGAAAGGCAAAGCTAAAGCACATTTGATGAAGCAGTTCACACATTCCAGGGTCGTCACAATAAAAAAAAAATGATAATGATGTGTTGATAAGGGAGTGAGGAAATCAGAAGCTTTATTTACCACTCTTAATAAGAAGGTAAGCTGGTTCCACTGGTCTGAAAATGATCTGGAACTTCTTCAGAAAGTTAAATATGGAGTTAACGATCCACCTCTTCCACGCCTACTTACAAACTCAAGATAAATAAAAAAGATGTCCAGCAATGATTTGTACGTGAATGTTCATATAATGTTCATATTATATATAATGTTCATATTATATATACGAATCTTATTCATATTAGTCAAAAAGTGAAAATGACCAGGCAGGTCCGTAATCTAGCTACTCAAGAAGCTGAGGCAGGAGGATCACAAATTCAGGGACAACCTGGGCAAATTTACAAGACCCTGTCTCAAAACAAAATTTTTAAAAGGGTTGGGCTTTGGCTTAGTGGTAGAACATTGTTTAGTGTGCAGGAGGCTCCGGGTTCAATCTGCAGTACGACACACACACAGACACAAAGTAAAAATTACTATGCAGTGGGAAATGAACAAAAAAATGTGGCATTTTCATAAGATGGAAATCGGTCACAATAAGGAAGAATAAACTAAAATACTTATACAAGCTACAATATAATTTAAAATTGCAAACATCCTAAGTGAAAGGAGTCAGATCCAAAAGGCGTATATGGTGTTACTTCATTAAAAATATCCACAGAAACTCGACTGTATACTTGGGTCTTTTCACATGTGAAGGAGAAACACAGAAATAGTGTTTATTTAAAACATAGAATCAAGATCCATTAGGAAAATGCAAGTCAAAGTCACATTGCACATAGCACTTCACATTCACTAGTGTTGGCTAGAGCTGCAATATTGGAAGAAAGAAGATTGACTGCTTTGGGTATATCATTTTTTTGCAGCGAAAAGTAATAAAAATATTCTGAAATATCTGTGGATTAGAGAACCCAGGTGAGGTCACAATGTGTCACATACTTAGCACAGTGTGCTTCCCCTGGTTGGAGGGGCACCACAGTGGTCGTAAGACACTGGTACGGAGAGAGCGCTCCTGTAATATCTGCTGAAGAGTTCACATATTTTTACAACTAAGACATTTCCTAGAATGAAACTATCATCTAGTTCTAATCACACTATACAGTCTGTCTCCCAGCCAGCTTCCTCAGGGCTCTCTGGACCTCGTTGCTTCTCAGGCTGTGAATGATGAGCTTCAACATGGGGGTCACCACACAGAAGAGCACAGACACCAGGGTGTCCATGTTTAGCCTTCTCTGGGCCTGTCATAGTGGAAGTTGGCTGTTCCATAGAAGACAACCACGACAGTGAGGGAGGACGCACAGGTGGAGAAGGCCTTCCTACTGCCCTAGGCAGAGGGAATCCCCAGGATGGCCGCCATGATGAGTGCGTAGGAGCCTGCAGTGAAGAGACAGGGGCTCAGGCCCATGGTGGCACTGACAACATGGAGCGCAGACTCGTTGACAGAGGTGTCTGAGCAGGAGAGCTTCAGGAGCAATGGGGTGTCACAGAGAAAGTGGCTGAGCTGGTAGGGCACACACAGAGTTAGTGTGATGGCCAGCACCGTGTGTGTGACCATATTCACCAGCCCACACAGCCAGGATTCAGTCACCAGGCCAACACAGACCTTCACACTCATGATGACTGGGTACTGAGGAGGATGGCAGGTGGCCACACAGCAGTCATACTGGCCACACAGCCAGTAAGAAGCCTTCTGTGCCAGCACTTGTCACCAATAAGAAGATCTGGGAAAGGCAGCCCTCATAAGAAATGGCCTTCTTCCTTAATAAGAAGTTCACCAGCAGTACTGGGAGGCTGGTGGATGTGTAGTAGATGTCCGAAAAGCTCATTGCTGAGTAAAAAGTACATTGGAGTTTGGAGAGCAGGATTGACCTTGGTGGTCACTATTATGAGAATGTTCCCCAAGACAGTGGTCAGGTAAATGACCAGAAAGAGCAGGAAGAACCAGCCCCGTAGGTTGAAGTGGTTGGAAAATTCAAGACGATGAATTCAGTGACAAATGATTGATTGCTCATTTCCAATGCTGTCATAGCTACAAAACAGAGAAAAAGAGACCATGATGAGAATGGCATGAGAGCACCCCAAACAGGCTTGTTAATCTGCAGCAACATGGCAAATAATATCGAATAAAAAGCAGCCTGGAGACTGATAACGCTTGGGACTTGTCTCAGGAAATCAGACTCATGGAGCTGCACACATTTGCAGGGGTGGGAGTAACCAGAGAATTGCTAGAAGCCAACAGAAAGCCATTCGACCTCATCATGGTGTGAAGTCATTTTTCTCAGTAATCTCTGTCTCCTGTTGACCTTTTATGTAAACATAGGATTTTTGGAGAAGTTCATTTTTATTGTGAATGTTAAGAAAAAAATTTACAAAGCAGAGTCATCATCTGCAGAAGCAGTCGGTGTTGCCTTCAGTGTTTTCCAATGTAGAGTTTTTCTCATTCTACATCAATCTTGATCTCTGTGTTCGGAAAGGCAGAAGTTAACTATTCCTGTACAATGCTGAAAATATCAGGGCCAGAGCAAAATAGAGGAAAGAAGTTGATGAAGTGGGGTTGGACTGGCTATCTTAAGTATACAGGGAAG
>NW_027523723.1:0-42102 GCF_052094955.1 Ictidomys tridecemlineatus | reverse complement strand
CAAACCATAGAGATAGAACTTGAAACTGCTTTATGGTGTCAAGTTTCAAAGAGCTAGCACAAACCGTGTTTGATTTAGAGTTCCAAATACATGTATCTCTATAGGAGAAAACAGAGTGAAACCTCAAAATGAAACCGGTTACTGCCAACGAACGGTTTCACCTAGAAGAACGAAATTTGGCGAGCCAAGTGGGATTGATGTACTGATCATTACCTGAAAGTTTCATAAAGATTGGGTGAAAAAGTGTGTGCTGAGATTTCAGGCAACTCGTAGTTTTTTGGAAGCTTGTCAGGCCCTTTCCATGAAAGTGATTCTCGCCAGTCTCTGCTTAGTGGTACATCAACAGCAAACAAACCATAGAGATAGAACTTGAAACTTCTTTATTGTGTCAAGTTTCAAAGAGCTAGCACAAACCGTGTTTGATTTAGAGTTTCAAATACATGTATCCCTATAGGAGAAAACAGAGTGAAACCTCAAAATGAAACCGGTTACTGCCAACGAACGGTTTCACCTAGAAGAACGAAATTTGGCGAGCCAAGTGGGATTGGTGTACTGATCATTACCTGAAAGTTTCATCAAGATTGGGTGAAAAAGTGTGTGCTGAGATTTCAGGCAACTCGTAGTTTTTTGGAAGCTTGGCAGGCCCTTTCCATGAAAGTGATTCTCGCAAGTCTCTGCTTGGGGTAACATCAACAGCAAACAAACCATAGAAATAGAACTTGAAACTGCTTTATTGTGTCAAGTTTCAAAGAGCTAGCACAAACCGTGTTTGATTTAGAGTTCCAAATACATGTATCCCTATAGGAGAAAACAGAGTGAAACCTCAAAATGAAACCAGTTACTGCCAACGAACGGTTTCACCTAGAAGAACGAAATTTGGCGAGCCAAGTGGGATTGGTGTACTGATCATTACCTGAAAGTTTCATCAAGATTGGTTGAAAAAGTGTGTGCTGATATTTCAGGCAACTCGTAGTTTTTTGGAAGCTTGTCAGGCCCTTTCCATGAAAGTAATTCTCGCCAGTCTCTGCTTAGGGCTACATCAACAGCAAACAAACCATAGAGATAGAACTTGAAACTGCTTTATGATGTCAAGTTTCAAAGAGCTAGCACAAACCGTGTTTGATTTAGAGTTCCAAATACATGTATCCATATAGGAGAAAACAGAGTGAAACCTCAAAATGAAACCGGTTAGTGCCAACGAACGGTTTCACCTAGAAGAACGAAATTTGGCGAGCCAAGTGGGATTGGTGGACTGATCATTACCTGAAAGTTTCATCAAGATTTGGTGAAAAAGTGTGTGCTGAGATTTCAGGCAACTCGTAGTTTTTTGGAAGCTTGGCATAAGCTTTCCATGAAAGTGATTCTCGCCAGTCTCTGCTTAGGGCTACATCAACAGCAAACAAACCATAGAGAGAGAACTTGAAACTGCTTTATGGTGTCAAGTTTCAAAGAGCTGGGACAAACCGTGTTTGATTTAGAGTTCCAAATACATGCATCCCTATAGGAGAAAACAGAGTGAAACCTCAAAATGAAACCGGTTACTGCCAACGAACGGTTTCACCTAGAAGAACGAAATTTGGCGAGCCAAGTGGGATTGGTGTACTGATCATTACCTGAAAGTTTCATCAAGATTGGGTGAAAAAGTGTGTGCTGAGATTTCAGGCAACTCGTAGTTTTTTGGAAGCTTGGCAGGCCCTTTCCATGAAAGTGATTCTCGCCAGTCTCTGCTTGGGGTAACATCAACAGCAAACAAACCATAGAAATAGAACTTGAAACTGCTTTATTTTGTCAAGTTTCAAAGAGCTAGCACAAACCGTGTTTGATTTAGAGTTCCAAATACATGTATCCCTATAGGAGAAAACAGAGTGAAACCTCAAAATGAAACCAGTTACTGCCAACGAACGGTTTCACCTAGAAGAACGAAATTTGGCGAGCCAAGTGGGATTGGTGTACTGATCATTACCTGAAAGTTTCATCAAGATTGGTTGAAAAAGTGTGTGCTGATATTTCAGGCAACTCGTAGTTTTTTGGAAGCTTGTCAGGCCCTTTCCATGAAAGTAATTCTCGCCAGTCTCTGCTTAGGGCTACATCAACAGCAAACAAACCATAGAGATAGAACTTGAAACTGCTTTATGATGTCAAGTTTCAAAGAGCTAGCACAAACCGTGTTTGATTTAGAGTTCCAAATACATGTATCCCTATAGGAGAAAACAGAGTGAAACCTCAAAATTAAACCGGTTACTGCCAACGAACGGTTTCACCTAGAAGAACGAAATTTGGCGAGCCAAGTGGGATTGGTGTACTGATCATTACCTGAAAGTTTCATCAAGATTTGGTGAAAAAGTGTGTGCTGAGATTTCAGGCAACTCGTAGTTTTTTGGAAGCTTGGCATAAGCTTTCCATGAAAGTGATTCTCGCCAGTCTCTGCTTATGGCTACATCAACAGCAAACAAACCATAGAGAGAGAACTTGAAACTGCTTTATGGTGTCAAGTTTCAAAGAGCTGGGACAAACCGTGTTTGATTTAGAGTTCCAAATACATGCATCCCTATAGGAGAAAACAGAGTGAAACCTCAAAATGAAACCGGTTACTGCCAACGAACGGTTTCACCTAGAAGAACGAAATTTGGCGAGCCAAGTGGGATTGGTGTACTGATCATTACCTGAAAGTTTCATCAAGATTGGGTGAAAAAGTGTGTGCTGAGATTTCAGGAAACTCGTAGTTTTTTGGAAGCTTGGCAAACCCTTTCCATGAATCTTATTCTCGCCAGTCTCTGCTTAGGGCTACATCAACAGCAAACAAACCATAGAGACAGAACTTGAAACTGCTTTATGGTGTCAAGTTTCAAAGAGCTAGCACAAACCGTGTTTGATTTAGAGTTCCAAATACATGTATCCCTATAGGAGAAAACAGAGTGAAACCTCAAAATGAAACCGGTTACTGCCAACGAACGGTTTCACCTAGAAGAACGAAATTTGGTGAGCCAAGTGGGATTGGTGTACTGATCATTACCTGAAAGTTTCATAAAGATTGGGTGAAAAAGTGTGTGCTGAGATTTCAGGCAACTCGTAGTTTTTGGGAAGCTTGGCAGGCCCTTTCCATGAAAGTGATTCTCGCAAGTCTCTGTGTAGGGCTACATCAACAGCAAACAAACCATAGAGATAGAACTTGAAACTGCTTTATGGTGTCATGTTTCAAAGAGCTAGCACAAACCGTGTTTGATTTAGAGTTCCAAATACATGTATCCCTATAGGAGAAAACAGAGTGAAACCTCAAAATGAAAGCGGTAACTGCCAACGAACGGTTTCACCTAGAAGAACGAAATTTGGCGAGCCAAGTGGGATTGGGGTACTGATCATTACCTGAAAGTTTCATCAAGATTGGGTGAAAAAGTGTGTGCTGAGATTTCAGGCAACTCGTAGTTTTTTGGAAGCTTGGCAGACCCTTTCCATGAAAGTGATTCTCCCCATTCTCTGCTTAGGGCTACATCAAAAGCAAACAAACCATAGAGATAGAACTTGAAACTGCTTTATGGTGTCAAGTTTCAAAGAGCTAGCACAAACCGTGTTTGATTTAGAGTTCCAAATACATGTATCTCTATAGGAGAAAACAGAGTGAAACCTCAAAATGAAACCGGTTACTGCCAACGAACGGATTCACCTAGAAGAACGAAATTTGGCGAGCCAAGTGGGATTGGTGTACTGATCATTACCTGAAAGTTTCATCAACATTGGGTGAAAAAGTGTGTGCTGAGATTTCAGGCAACTCGTAGTTTTTTGGAAGCTTGGCAGGCCCTTTCCATGAAAGTGATTCTCGCCAGTCTCTGCTTGGGGTTACATCAACAGCAAACAAACCATAGAAATAGAACTTGAAACTGCTTCATTGTGTCAAGTTTCAAAGAGCTAGCACAAACCGTGTTTGATTTAGAGTTCCAAATACATGTATCCCTATAGGAGAAAACAGAGTGAAACCTCAAAATGAAACCGGTTACTGCCAACGAACGGTTTCACCTAGAAGAACGAAATTTGGCGAGCCAAGTGGGATTGGTGTACTGATCATTACCTGAAAGTTTCATCAAGATTGGGTGAAAAAGTGTGTGCTGAGATTTCAGGCAACTCGTAGTTTTTTGGAAGCTTGGCAGGCCCTTTCCATGAAAGCGATTCTCGCCAGTCTCTGCTTAGGGCTACATCAACAGCAAACTAACCATAGAGATAGAACTTGAAACTGCTTTATGGTGTCAAGTTTCAAAGAGCTAGCACAAACCCTGTTTGATTTAGAGTTCCAAATACATGTATCCCTATAGGAGAAAATAGAGTGAAACCTCAAAATGAAACCGGTTACTGCCAACGAACTGTTTCACCTAGAAGAACGAAATTTGGCGAGCCAAGTGGGATTGGTGTACTGATCATTACCTGAAAGTTTCATCAAGATTGGGTGAAAAAGTGTGTGCTGAGATTTCAGGCAACTCGTAGGTTTTGGAAGCTTGGCAGGCCCTTTCCATGAATCTGATTCTCGACAGTCTCTGCTTAGGGCTACATCAACAGCAAACAAACCATAGAGATAGAACTTGAAACTGCTTTATTGTGTCAAGTTTCAAAGAGCTAGCACAAACCGTGTTTGATTTAGAGTTCCAATTACATGTATCCCTATAGGAGAAAACAGAGTGAAACCTCAAAATGAAACCGGTTACTGCCAACGAACGGTTTCACCTAGAAGAACGAAATTTGGCGAGCCAAGTGGGATTGGTGTACTGATCATTACCTGAAAGTTTCATCAACATTGGGTGAAAAAGTGTGTGCTGAGATTTCAGGCAACTCGTAGTTTTTTGGAAGCTTGGCAGGCCCTTTCCATGAAAGTGATTCTCCCCAGTCTCTGCTTAGGGCTACATCAACAGCAAACAAACCATAGAGATAGAACTTGAAACTGCTTTATGGTGTCAAGTTTCAAAGAGCTAGCACAAACTGTGTTTGATTTAGAGTTCCAAATACATGTATCCCTATAGGAGAAAACAGAGTGAAACCTCAAAATGAAACCGGTTACTGCCAACGAACAGTTTCACCTAGAAGAACGAAATTTGGCGAGCCAAGTGGGATTGGTGTACTGATCATTACCTGAAAGTTTCATCAAGATTGGGTGAAAAAGTGTGTGCTGAGATTTCAGGCAACTCGTAGTTTTTTGGAGGCTTGGCAGGCCCTTTCCATGAAAGTGATTCTCGCCAGTCTCTGCTTAGGGCTACATCAACAGCAAACAAACCATAGAGATAGAACTTGAAACTGCTTTATGGTGTCAAGTTTCAAAGAGCTAGCACAAACCGTGTTTGATTTAGAGTTCCAAATACATGTATCCCTATAGGAGAAAACAGAGTGAAACCTGAAAATGAAACCGGTTACTGCCAACGAACGGTTTCACCTAGAAGAACGAAATTTGGCGAGCCAAGTGGGATTGGTGTACTGATCATTACCTGAAAGTTTCATCAAGATTGGGTGAAAAAGTGTGTGCTGAGATTTCAGGCAACTCGTAGTTTTTTGGAAGCTTGGCAGGCCCTTTCCATGAAAGTGATTCTCGCTAGTCTCTGCTTAGGGCTACATCAACAGCAAACAATCCATAGAGATAGAACTTGAACCTGCTTTATGGTGTCAAGTTTCAAAGAGCTAGCACAAACCGTGTTTGATTTAGAGTTCCAAATACATGCATCCCTATAGGAGAAAACAGAGTGAAACCGCAAAATGAAACCGGTTACTGCCAACGAACGGTTTCACCTAGAAGAACGAAATTTGGCGAGCCAAGTGGGATTGGTGTACTGATCATTACCTGAAAGTTTCATCAAGGTTGGGTGAAAAAGTGTGTGCTGAGATTTCAGGCAACTCGTAGTTTTTTGGAAGCTTGGCAGACCCTTTCCATGAAAGTTATTCTCCCCATTCTCTGCTTAGGGCTACATCAAAAGCAAACAAACCATAGAGATAGAACTTGAAACTGCTTTATGGTGTCAAGTTTCAAAGAGCTAGCACAAACCGTGTTTGATTTAGAGTTCCAAATACATGTATCTCTATAGGAGAAAACAGAGTGAAACCTCAAAATGAAACCGGTTACTGCCAACGAACGGTTTCACCTAGAAGAACGAAATTTGGCGAGCCAAGTGGGATTGGTGTACTGATCATTACCTGAAAGTTTCATCAAGATTGGGTGAAAAAGTGTGTGCTGAGATTTCAGGCAACTCGTAGTTTTTTGGAAGCTTGGCAGGCCCTTTCCATGAAAGTGATTCTCGCCAGTCTCTGCTTGGGGTTACATCAACAGCAAACAAACCATAGAAATAGAACTTGAAACTGCTTCATTGTGTCAAGTTTCAAAGAGCTAGCACAAACCGTGTTTGATTTAGAGTTCCAAATACATGTATCCCTATAGGAGAAAACAGAGTGAAACCTCAAAATGAAACCGGTTACTGCCAACGAACGGTTTCACCTAGAAGAACGAAATTTGGCGAGCCAAGTGGGATTGGTGTACTGATCATTACCTGAAAGTTTCATCAAGATTGGGTGAAAAAGTGTGTTCTGAGATTTCAGGCAACTCGTAGTTTTTTGGAAGCTTGGCAGGCCCTTTCCATGAAAGTGATTCTCCCCAGTCTCTGCTTAGGGCTACATCAACAGCAAACAAACCATAGAGATAGAACTTGAAACTGCTTTATGGTGTCAAGTTTCAAAGAGCTAGCAGAAACTGTGTTTGATTTAGAGTTCCAAATACATGTATCCCTATAGGAGAAAACAGAGTGAAACCTCAAAATGAAACCGGTTACTGCCAACGAACAGTTTCACCTAGAAGAACGAAATTTGGCGAGCCAAGTGGGATTGGTGTACTGATCATTACCTGAAAGTTTCATCAAGATTGGGTGAAAAAGTGTGTGCTGAGATTTCAGGCAACTCGTAGTTTTTTGGAGGCTTGGCAGGCCCTTTCCATGAAAGTGATTCTCGCCAGTCTCTGCTTAGGGCTACATCAACAGCAAACAAACCATAGAGATAGAACTTGAAACTGCTTTATGGTGTCAAGTTTCAAAGAGCTAGCACAAACCGTGTTTGATTTAGAGTTCCAAATACATGTATCCCTATAGGACAAAACAGAGTGAAACCTCAAAATGAAACCGGTTACTGCCAACGAACGGTTTCACCTAGAAGAACGAAATTTGGCGAACCAAGTGGGATTGGTGTGTACTGATCATTACCTGAAAGTTTCATCAAGATTGGGTGAAAAAGTGTGTGCTGAGATTTCAGGCAACTCATAGTTTTTTGGAAGCTTGGCAGGCCTTTCCATGAAAGTGATTCTCGCCAGTCTCTGCTTAGGGCTACATCAACAGCAAACAAACCATAGAGATAGAACTTGAAACTGCTTTATGGTGTCAAGTTTCAAAGAGCTAGCACAAACCGTGTTTGATTTAGAGTTCCAAATACATGTATCCCTATAGGAGAAAAAAGAGTGAAACCTCAAAATGAAACCGGTTACTGCCAACGAACGGTTTCACCTAGAAGAACGAAATTTGGCGAGCCAAGTGGGATTGGTGTACTGATCATTACCTGAAAGTTTCATCAAGATTGGGTGAAAAAGTGTGTGCTGAGATTTCAGGCAACTCGTAGTTTTTTGGAAGCGTGGCAGGCCTTTCCATGAAAGTGATTCTCGCCAGTTTTTGCTTAGGGCTACATCAACAGCAAACAAACCATAGAGATAGAACTTGAAACTGCTTTATGGTGTCAAGTTTAAAAGAGCTAGCACAAACCGTGTTTGATTTAGAGTTCCAAATACATGTATCCCTATAGGAGAAAACAGAGTGAAACCTCAAAATGAAACCGGTTCCTGCCAACGAACGGTTTCACCTAGAAGAACGAAATTTGGCGAGCCAAGTGGTATTGGTGTACTGATCATTACCTGAAAGTTTCATCAAGATTGGGTGAAAAAGTGTGTGCTGAGATTTCAGGCAACTCGTAGTTTTTTGGAAGCTTGGCAGGCCCTTTCCATGAAAGTGATTCTCGCCAGTCTCTGCTTAGTGGTACATCAACAGCAAACAAACCATAGAGATAGAACTTGAAACTGCTTTATGGTGTCAAGTTTCAAAGAGCTAGCACAAACCGTGTTTGATTAGAGTTCCAAATACATGTATCCCTATAGGAGAAAACAGAGTAAAACCTCAAAATGAAACCGGTTACTGCCAACGAACGGTTTCACCTAGAAGAATGAAATTTGGCGAGCCAAGTGGGATTGGTGTACTGATCATTACCTGAAAGTTTCATCAAGATTGGGTGAAAAGTGTGTGCTGAGATTTCAGGCAACTCGTAGTTTTTTGGAAGCTTGGCAGGCCCTTTCCATGAAAGTGATTCTCGCCAGTCTCTGCTTAGGGCTACATCAACAGCAAACAATCCATAGAGATAGAACTTGAAACTGCTTTATGGTGTCAAGTTTCAATGAGCTAGCAGAAACCGTGTTTGATTTAGAGTTCCAAATACATGTATCCCTATAGGAGAAAACAGAGTGAAACCTCAAAATGAAACCGGTTACTGCCAACGAACGGTTTCACCTAGAAGAACGAAATTTGGCGAGCCAAGTGGGATTGGTGTACTGATCATTACCTGAAAGTTTCATCAAGATTGGGTGAAAAAGTGTGTGCTGAGATTTCAGGCAACTCGTAGTTTTTTGGAAGCTTGGCAGGCCCTTTCCATGAATCTGATTCTCGCCAGTCTCTGCTTAGCGCTACATCAACAGCAAACAAACCATAGAGATAGAACTTGAAACTGCTTTATGGTGTCAAGTTTCAAAGAGCTAGCACAAACCGTGTTTGATTTAGAGTTCCAAATACATGTATCCCTATAGGAGAAAACAGAGTGAAACCTCAAAATGAAACCGGTTACTGCCAACGAACGGTTTCACCTAGAAGAACGAAATTTGGCGAGCCAAGTGGGATTGGTGTACTGATCATTACCTGAAAGTTTCATCAAGATTGGGTGAAAAAGTGTGTGCTGAGATTTCAGGCAACTCGTAGTTTTTTGGAAGCTTGGCAGACCCTTTCCATGATAGTGATTCTCCCCAGTCTCTGCTTAGGGCTACATCAAAGGAAACAAACCATAGAGATAGAACTTGAAATTGCTTTATGGTGTCAAGTTTCAAAGAGCTAGCACAAACCGTGTTTGATTTAGAGTTCCAAATACATGTATCTCTATAGGAGAAAACAGAGTGAAACCTCAAAATGAAACCGGTTACTGCCAACGAACGGTTTCACCTAGAAGAACGAAATTTGGTGAGCCAAGTGGGATTGGTGTACTGATCATTACCTGAAAGTTTCATCAAGATTGGGTGAAAAAGTGTGTGCTGAGATTTCAGGCAACTCGTAATTTTTTGGAAACTTGGCATAAGCTTTCCATGAAAGTGATTCTCGCCAGTCTCTGCTTAGGGCTACATCAACAGCAAACAAACCATAGAGAGAGAACTTGAAACTGCTTTATGGTGTCAAGTTTCAAAGAGCTGGGACAAACCGTGTTTGATTTAGAGTTCCAAATACATGCATCCCTATAGGAGAAAACAGAGTGAAACCTCAAAATGAAACCGGTTACTGCCAACGAACGGTTTCACCTAGAAGAACGAAATTTGGCGAGCCAAGTGGGATTGGTGTACTGATCATTACCTGAAAGTTTCATCAAGATTGGGTGAAAAAGTGTGTGCTGAGATTTCAGGCAACTCCTAGTTTTTTGGATGCTTGGCAAACCCTTTCCATGAATCTGATTCTCGCCAGTCTCTGCTTAGGGCTACATCAACAGCAAACAAACCATAGAGATAGAACTTGAAACTGCTTTATGGTGTCAAGTTTCAAAGAGCTAGCACAAACCGTGTTTGATTTAGAGTTCCAAATACATGTATCCCTATAGGAGAAAACAGAGTGAAACCTCAAAATGAAACCGGTTACTGCCAACGAACGGTTTCACCTAGAAGAACGAAATTTGGCGAGCCAAGTGGGATTGGTGTACTGATCATTACCTGAAAGTTTCATAAAGATTGGGTGAAAAAGTGTGTGCTGAGATTTCAGGCAACTCATAGTTTTTGGGAAGCTTGGCAGGCCCTTTCCATGAAAGTGATTCTCGCAAGTCTCTGTGTAGGGCTACATCAACAGCAACAAACCATAGAGATAGAACTTGAAACTGCTTTATGGTGTCAAGTTTCAAAGAGCTAGCACAAACCGTGTTTGATTTAGAGTTCCAAATACATGTATCCCTATAGGAGAAAACAGAGTGAAACCTCAAAATGAAACCGGTTACTGCCAACGAACGTTTTCACCTAGAAGAACGAAATTTGGTGAGCCAAGTGGGATTGGTGTACTGATCATTACCTGAAAGTTTCATCAAGATTGGGTGAAAAAGTGTGTGCTGAGATTTCAGGCAACTCGTAGTTTTTTGGAAGCTTGGCAGGCCCTTTCCATGAAAGTGATTCTCCCCAGTCTCTGCTTAGGGCTACATCAACAGCAAACAAACCATAGAGATAGAACTTGAAACTGCTTTATGGTGTCAAGTTTCAAAGAGCTAGCACAAACCGTGTTTGATTTACAGTTCCAAATACATGTATCCCTATAGGAGAAAACAGAGTGAAACCTCAAAATGAAACCGGTTACTGCCAACGAACGGTTTCACCTAGAAGAACGAAAATTTGGCGAGCCAAGTGGGATTGGTGTACTGATCATTACCTGAAAGTTTCATCAAGATTGGGTGAAAAAGTGTGTGCTGAGATTTCAGGCAACTCGTAGTTTTTTGGAGGCTTGGCAGGCCCTTTTCATGAATCTGATTCTCGCCAGTCTCTGCTTAGGGCTACATCAACAGCAAACAAACCATAGAGAGAGAACTTGAAACTGCTTGATGGTGTCAAGTTTCAAAGAGCTAGCACAAACCGTGTTTGATTTAGAGTTCCAAATACACGTTATCCCTATAGTACAAAACAGAGTGAAACCTCAAAATGAAACCGGTTACTGCCAACGAACGGTTTCACCTAGAAGAACGAAATTTGGCGAGCCAAGTGGGATTGGTGTACTGATCATTACCTGAAAGTTTCATCAAGTTTGGGTGAAAAAGTTTGTGCTGAGATTTCAGGCAACTCGTAGTTTTTTGGAAGCTTGTCAGGCCCTTTCCATGAAAGTGATTCTCGCCAGTCTCTGCTTATGGCTACATCATCAGCAAACAAACCATAGAGATAGAACTTGAAACTGCTTTATGGTGTCAAGTTTCAAAAAGCTAGCACAAACCGTGTTTGATTTAGAGTTCCAAATACATGTATCCCTATAGGACAAAACAGAGTGAAACCTCAAAATGAAACCGGTTACTGCCAACGAACAGGTTTCACCTAGAAGAACGAAATTTGGCGAGCCAAGTGGGATTGGTGTACTGATCATTACCTGAAAGTTTCATCAAGATTGGGTGAAAAAGTGTGTGCTGAGATTTCAGGCAACTCGTAGTTTTTTGGAAGCGTGGCAGGCCCTTTCCATGAAAGTGATTCTCGCCAGTTTTTGCTTAGGGCATATCAACAGCAAACAAACCATAGAGATAGAACTTGAAACTGCTTTATGGTGTCAAGTTTAAAAGAGCTAGCACAAACCGTGTTTGATTTAGAGTTCCAAATACATGTATCCCTATAGGAGAAAACAGAGTGAAACGTCAAAATGAAACCGGTTCCTGCAAACGAACGGTTCACCTAGAAGAACGAAATTTGGCGAGCCAAGTGGGATTGGTGTACTGATCATGACCTGAAAGTTTCATCAAGATTGGGTGAAAAAGTGTGTGCTGAGATTTCAGGCAACTCGTAGTTTTTGGAAGCTTGGTAGGCCCTTTCTATGAAAGTGATTCTCGCCAGTCTCTGCTTAGTGGTACATCAACAGCAAACAAACCATAGAGATAGAACTTGAAACTGCTTTATTGTGTCAAGTCTCAAAGAGCTAGCACAAACCGTGTTTGATTTAGAGTTTCAAATACATGTATCCCTATAGGAGAAAACAGAGTGAAACCTCAAAATGAAACCGGTTACTGCCAACGAATGGTTTAACCTAGAAGAACGAAATTTGGCGAGCCAAGTGGGATTGGTGTACTGATCATTACCTGAAAGTTTCATCAAGATTGGGTGAAAAAGTGTGTGCTGAGATTTCAGGCAACTCGTAGTTTTTTGGAAGCTTGGCAGGCCCTTTCCATGAAAGTGATTCTCGCCAGTCTCTGCTTAGGGCTACATCAACAGCAAACAATCCATAGAGATAGAACTTGAAACTGCTTTATGGTGTCAAGTTTCAATGAGCTAGCACAAACCGTGTTTGATTTAGAGTTCCAAATACATGCATCCCTATAGTAGAAAACAGAGTGAAACCTCAAAATGAAACCGGTTACTGCCAACGAATGGTTTCACCTAGAAGAACGAAATTTGGCGAGCCAAGTGGGATTGGTGTACTGATCATTACCTGAAAGTTTCATCAAGATTGGGTGAAAAAGTGTGTGCTGAGATTTCAGGCAACTCGTAGTTTTGGAAGCTTGGCAGGCCCTTTCCATGAATCTGATTCTCGCCAGTCTCTGCTTAGTGCTACATCAACAGCAAACAAACCATAGAGATAGAACTTGAAACTGCTTTATGGTGTCAAGTTTCAAAGAGCTAGCACAAACCGTGTTTGATTTAGAGTTCCAAATACATGTATCCCTATAGGAGAAAACAGAGTGAAACCTCAAAATGAAACCGGTTACTGCCAACGAACGGTTTCACCTAGAAGAACGAAATTTGGCGAGCCAAGTGGGATTGGTGTACTGATCATTACCTGAAAGTTTCATCAAGATTGGGTGAAAAAGTGTGTGCTGAGATTTCAGGCAACTCGTAGTTTTTTGGAAGCTTGGCAGGCCCTTTCCATGATAGTGATTCTCCCCAGTCTCTGCTTAGGGCTACATCAACAGCAAACAAACCATAGAGATAGAACTTGAAACTGCTTTATTGTGTCAAGTTTCAAAGAGCTAGCACAAACCGTGTTTGATTTAGAGTTCCAAATACATGTATCCCTATAGGAGAAAACAGAGTGAAACCTCAAAATGAAACCAGTTACTGCCAACGAACGGTTTCACCTAGAAGAACGAAATTTGGCGAGCCAAGTGGGATTGGTGTACTGATCATTACCTGAAAGTTTCATCAAGATTGGGTGAAAAAGTGTGTGCTGATATTTCAGGCAACTCGTAGTTTTTTGGAAGCTTGTCAGGCCCTTTCCATGAAAGTAATTCTCGCCACTCTCTGCTTAGGGCTACATCAACAGCAAACAAACCATAGAGATAGAACTTGAAACTGCTTTATGATGTCAAGTTTCAAAGAGCTAGCACAAACCGTGTTTGATTTAGAGTTCCAAATACATGTATCCCTATAGGAGAAAACAGAGTGAAACCTCAAAATGAAACCGGTTACTGCCAACGAACGGTTTCACCTAGAAGAACGAAATTTGGCGAGCCAAGTGGGATTGGTGTACTGATCATTACCTGAAAGTTTCATCAAGATTGGGTGAAAAAGTGTGTGCTGAGATTTCAGGAAACTCGTAGTTTTTTGGAAGCTTGGCATAAGCTTTCTATGAAAGTGATTCTCGCCAGTCTCTGCTTAGAGCTACGTCAACAGCAAACAAACCATAGAGAGAGAACTTGAAACTGCTTTATGGTGTCAAGTTTCAAAGAGCTGGGACAAACCGTGTTTGATTTAGAGTTCCAAATACATGCATCCCTATAGGAGAAAACAGAGTGAAACCTCAAAATGAAACCGGTTACTGCCAACGAACGGTTTCACCTAGAAGAACGAAATTTGGCGAGCCAAGTGGGATTGGTGTACTGATCATTACCTGAAAGTTTCGTCACGATTGGGTGAAAAAGTGTGTGCTGAGATTTCAGGCAACTCGTAGTTTTTTGGAAGCTTGGCAAACCCTTTCCATGAATCTGATTCTCGCCAGTCTCTGCTTAGGGCTACATCAACAGCAAACAAACCATAGAGATAGAACTTGAAACTGCTTTATGGTGTCAAGTTTCAAAGAGCTAGCACAAATCGTGTTTGATTTTAGAGTTCCAAATACATGTATCCCTATAGGAGAAAACAGAGTGAAACCTCAAAATGAAACCGGTTACTGCCAACGAACGGTTTCACCTAGAAGAACGAAATTTGGCGAGCCAAGTGGGATTGGTGTACTGATCATTACCTGAAAGTTTCATCAAAATTGGGTGAAAAAGTGTGTGCTGAGATTTCAGGCAACTCGTAGTTTTTGGGAAGCTTGGCAGGCCCTTTCCATGAAAGTGATTCTCGCAAGTCTCTGTGTAGGGCTACATCAACAGCAAACAAACCATAGAGATAGAACTTGAAACTGCTTTATGGTGTCAAGTTTCAAAGAGCTAGCACAAACCGTGTTTGATTTAGAGTTCCAAATACATGTATCCCTATAGGAGAAAACAGAGTGAAACCTCAAAATGAAACCGGTTCCTGCCAAGGAACGGTTTCACCTAGAAGAACGAAATTTGGCGAGCTAAGTGGGATTGGTGTACTGATCATTACCTGAAAGTTTCATCAAGATTGGGTGAAAAAGTGTGTGCTGATATTTCAGGCAACTCGTAGTTTTTTGGAAGCTTGTCAGGCCCTTTCCATGAAAGTAATTCTCGCCACTCTCTGCTTAGGGCTACATCAACAGCAAACAAACCATAGAGATAGAACTTGAAACTGCTTTATGATGTCAAGTTTCAAAGAGCTAGCACAAACCGTGTTTGATTTAGAGTTCCAAATACATGTATCCCTATAGGAGAAAACAGAGTGAAACCTCAAATGAAACCGGTTACTGCCAACGAACGGTTTCACCTAGAAGAACGAAATTTGGCGAGCCAAGTGGGATTGGTGTACTGATCATTACCTGAAAGTTTCATCAAGATTGGGTGAAAAAGTGTGTGCTGAGATTTCAGGAAACTCGTAGTTTTTTGGAAGCTGGCATAAGCTTTCTATGAAAGTGATTCTCGCCAGTCTCTGCTTAGAGCTACGTCAACAGCAAAAAAACCATAGAGAGAGAACTTGAAACTGCTTTATGGTGTCAAGTTTCAAAGAGCTGGGACAAACCGTGTTTGATTTAGAGTTCCAAATACATGCATCCCTATAGGAGAAAACAGAGTGAAACCTCAAAATGAAACCGGTTACTGCCAACGAACGGTTTCACCTAGAAGAACGAAATTTGGCGAGCCAAGTGGGATTGGTGTACTGATCATTACCTGAAAGTTTCATCAAGATTGGGTGAAAAAGTGTGTGCTGAGATTTCAGGCACTCGTAGTTTTTTGGAAGCTTGGCAAACCCTTTCCATGAATCTGATTCTCGCCAGTCTCTGCTTAGGGCTACATCAACAGCAAACAAACCATAGAGATAGAACTTGAAACTGCTTTATGGTGTCAAGTTTCAAAGAGCTAGCACAAACCGTGTTTGATTTAGAGTTCCAAATACATGTATCCCTATAGGAGAAAACAGAGTGAAACCTCAAAATTAAACCGGTTACTGCCAACGAACGGTTTCACCTAGAAGAACGAAATTTGGCGAGCCAAGTGGGATTGGTGTACTGATCATTACCTGAAAGTTTCATCAAAATTGGGTGAAAAAGTGTGTGCTGAGATTTCAGGCAACTCGTAGTTTTTGGGAAGCTTGGCAGGCCCTTTCCATGAAAGTGATTCTCGCAAGTCTCTGTGTAGGGCTACATCAACAGCAAACAAACCATAGAGATAGAACTTGAAACTGCTTTATGGTGTCAAGTTTCAAAGAGCTAGCACAAACCGTGTTTGATTTAGAGTTCCAAATACATGTATCCCTATAGGAGAAAACAGAGTGAAACCTCAAAATGAAACCGGTTCCTGCCAACGAACGGTTTCACCTAGAAGAACGAAATTTGGCGAGCCAAGTGGGATTGGTGTACTGATCATTACCTGAAAGTTTCATCAAGATTGGGTGAAAAAGTGTGTGCTGAGATTTCAGCAACTCGTAGTTTTTGGGAAGCTTGGCAGGCCCTTTCCATGAAAGTGATTCTCGCAAGTCTCTGTGTAGGGCTACATCAACAGCAAACAAACCATAGAGATAGAAACTTGAAACTGCTTTATGGTGTCAAGTTTCAAAGAGCTAGGACAAACCGTGTTTGATTTAGAGTTCCAAATACATGTATCCCTATAGGAGAAAACAGAGTGAAACCTCAAAATGAAACCGGTTACTGCCAACGAACGGTTTCACCTAGAAGAACTAATTTGGCGAGCCAAGTGGGATTGGTGTACTGATCATTACCTGAACGTTTCATCAAGATTGGGTGAAAAAGTGTGTGCTGAGATTTCAGGCAACTCGTAGTTTTTTGGAAGCTTGGCAGACCCTTTCCATGAAAGTGATTCTCCCCATTCTCTGCTTAGGGCTACATCAAAAGCAAACAAACCATAGAGATAGAACTTGAAACTGCTTTATGGTGTCAAGTTTCAAAGAGCTAGCACAAACCGTGTTTGATTTAGAGTTCCAAATACATGTATCTCTATAGGAGAAAACAGAGTGAAACCTCAAAATGAAACCGGTTACTGCCAACGAACGGTTTCACCTAGAAGAACGAAATTTGGCGAGCCAAGTGGGATTGGTGTACTGATCATTACCTGAAAGTTTCATCAAGATTGGGTGAAAAAGTGTGTGCTGAGATTTCAGGCAACTCGTAGTTTTTGGGAAGCTTGGCAGGCCCTTTCCATGAAAGTGATTCTCGCCAGTCTCTGCTTGGGGTTACATCAACAGCAAACAAACCATAGAAATAGAACTTGAAACTGCTTTATTGTGTCAAGTTTCAAAGAGCTAGCCCAAACCGTGTTTGATTTAGAGTTCCAAATACAGTATCCCTATAGGAGAAAACAGAGTGAAACCTCAAAATGAAACCGGTTACTGCCAACGAACGGTTTCACCTAGAAGAACGAAATTTGGCGAGCCAAGTGGGATTGGTGTACTGATCATTACCTGAAAGTTTCATCAAGATTGGGTGAAAAAGTGTGTGCTGAGATTTCAGGCAACTCGTATTTTTTTGGAAGCTTGTCAGGCCCTTTCCATGAAAGTGATTCTCGCCAGTCTCTGCTTAGGCTACATCAACAACAAACAAACCATAGAGATAGAACTTGAAACTGCTTTATGGTGTCAAGTTTCAAAGAGCTAGCACAAACCGTGTTTGATTTAGAGTTTCAAATACATGTATCCCTATAGGAAAAAACAGAGTGAAACCTCAAAATGAAACCGGTTCCTGCCAAGGAACGGTTTCACCTAGAAGAACGAAATTTGGCGAGCCAAGTGGGATTGGTGTACTGATCATTACCTGAAAGTTTCATCAAGATTGGGTGAAAAAGTGTGTGCTGAGATTTCAGGCAACTCGTAGTTTTCTGGAAGCTTGGCAGGCCATTTCCATGAAAGTGATTCTCGCCAGTCTCTGCTTAGCGCTACATCAACAGCAAACAAACCATAGAGATAGAACTTGAAACTGCTTTATGGTGTCAAGTTTGAAAGAGCTAGCTCAAACCGTGTTTGATTTAGAGTTCCAAATACATGTATCCCTATAGGAGAAAACAGAGTGAAACCTCAAAATGAAACCGGTTACTGCCAACGAACGGTTTCACCTAGAAGAACGAATTTGGCGAGCCAAGTGGGATTGGTGTACTGATCATTACCTGAAAGTCTCATCAAGATTGGGTGAAAAAGTGTGTGCTGAGATTTCAGGCAACTCGTAGTTTTTTGGAAGCTTGGCAGGCCCTTTCCATGAAAGTGATTCTCGCCAGTCTCTGCTTGGGGTTACATCAACTGCAAACAAACCATAGAAATAGAACTTGAAACTGCTTTATAGTGTCAAGTTTCAAAGAGCTAGCACAAACCGTTTTTGATTTAGAGTTCCAAATACATGTATCCCTATAGGAGAAAACAGAGTGAAACCTCAAAATGAAACCGGTTACTGCCAACGAACGGTTTCACCTAGAAGAACGAAATTTGGCGAGCCAAGTGGGATTGGTGTACTGATCATTACCTGAAAGTTTCATCAAGATTGGGTGAAAAAGTGTGTGCTGAGATTTAAGGCAACTCGTATTTTTTTGGAAGCTTGTCAGGCCCTTTCCATGAAAGTGATTCTCGCCAGTCTCTGCTTAGGGCTACATCAACAACAAACAAACCATAGAGATAGAACTTGAAACTGCTTTATGGTGTCAAGTTTCAAAGAGCTAGCACAAACCGTGTTTGATTTAGAGTTTCAAATACATGTATCCCTATAGGAAAAAACAGAGTGAAACCTCAAAATGAAACCGGTTCCTGCCAAGGAACGGTTTCACCTAGAAGAACGAAATTTGGCGAGCCAAGTGGGATTGGTGTACTGATCATTACCTGAACGTTTCATCAAGATTGGGTGAAAAAGTGTGTGCTGAGATTTCAGGCAACTCGTAGTTTTTTGGAAGCTTGGTAGACCCTTTCCATGAAAGTGATTCTCCCCATTCTCTGCTTAGGGCTACATCAAAAGCAAACAAACCATAGAGATAGAACTTGAAACTGCTTTATGGTGTCAAGTTTCAAAGAGCTAGCACAAACCGTGTTTGATTTAGAGTTCCAAATACATGTATCTCTATAGGAGAAAACAGAGTGAAACCTCAAAATGAAACCGGTTACTGCCAACGAACGGTTTCACCTAGAAGAACGAAATTTGGCGAGCCAAGTGGGATTGGTGTACTGATCATTACCTGAAAGTTTCATCAAGATTGGGTGAAAAAGTGTGTGCTGAGATTTCAGGCAACTCGTAGTTTTTTGGAAGCTTGGCAGGCCCTTTCCATGAAAGTGATTCTCGCCAGTCTCTGCTTGGGGTTACATCAACAGCAAACAAACCATAGAAATAGAACTTGAAACTGCTTTATTGTGTCAAGTTTCAAAGAGCTAGCACAAACCGTGTTTGATTTAGAGTTCCAAATACATGTATCCCTATAGGAGAAAACAGAGTGAAACCTCAAAATGAAACCGGTTACTGCCAACGAACGGTTTCACCTAGAAGAACGAAATTTGGCGAGCCAAGTGGGATTGGTGTACTGATCATTACCTGAAAGTTTCATCAAGATTGGGTGAAAAAGTGTGTGCTGAGATTTCAGGCAACTCGTAGTTTTCTGGATGCTTGGCAGGCCATTTCCATGAAAGTGATTCTCGCCAGTCTCTGCTTAGCGCTACATCAACAGCAAACAAACCATAGAGATAGAACTTGAAACTGCTTTATGGTGTCAAGTTTGAAAGAGCTAGCTCAAACCGTGTTTGATTTAGAGTTCCAAATACATGTATCCCTATAGGAGAAAACAGAGTGAAACCTCAAAATGAAACCGGTTACTGCCAACGAACGGTTTCACCTAGAAGAACGAAATTTGGCGAGCCAAGTGGGATTGGTGTACTGATCATTACCTGAAAGTTTCATCAAGATTGGGTGAAAAAGTGTGTGCTGAGATTTCAGGCAACTCGTATTTTTTTGGAAGCTTGTCAGGCCCTTTCCATGAAAGTGATTCTCGCCAGTCTCTGCTTAGGGCTACATCAACAACAAACAAACCATAGAGATAGAACTTGAAACTGCTTTATGGTGTCAAGTTTCAAAGAGCTAGCACAAACCGTGTTTGATTTAGAGTTTCAAATACATGTATCCCTATAGGAAAAAACAGAGTGAAACCTCAAAATGAAACCGGTTCCTGCCAAGGAACGGTTTCACCTAGAAGAACGAAATTTGGCGAGCCAAGTGGGATTGGTGTACTGATCATTACCTGAAAGTTTCATCAAGATTGGGTGAAAAAGTGTGTGCTGAGATTTCAGGCAACTCGTAGTTTTCTGGAAGCTTGGCAGGCCATTTCCATGAAAGTGATTCTCGCCAGTCTCTGCTTAGCGCTACATCAACAGCAAACAAACCATAGAGATAGAACTTGAAACTGCTTTATGGTGTCAAGTTTGAAAGAGCTAGCTCAAACCGTGTTTGATTTAGAGTTCCAAATACATGTATCCCTATAGGAGAAAACAGAGTGAAACCTCAAAATGAAACCGGTTACTGCCAACGAACGGTTTCACCTAGAAGAACGAAATTTGGCGAGCCAAGTGGGATTGGTGTACTGATCATTACCTGAAAGTTTCATCAAGATTGGGTGAAAAAGTGTGTGCTGAGATTTCAGGCAACTCGTAGTTTTTTGGAAGCTTGGCAGGCCCTTTCCATGAAAGTGATTCTCGCCAGTCTCTGCTTGGGGTTACATCAACAGCAAACAAACCATAGAAATAGAACTTGAAACTGCTTTATTGTGTCAAGTTTCAAAGAGCTAGCACAAACCGTGTTTGATTTAGAGTTCCAAATACATGTATCCCTATAGGAGAAAACAGAGTGAAACCTCAAAATGAAACCGGTTACTGCCAACGAACGGTTTCACCTAGAAGAACGAAATTTGGCGAGCCAAGTGGGATTGGTGTACTGATCATTACCTGAAAGTTTCATCAAGATTGGGTGAAAAAGTGTGTGCTGAGATTTAAGGCAACTCGTATTTTTTTGGAAGCTTGTCAGGCCCTTTCCATGAAAGTGATTCTCGCCAGTCTCTGCTTAGGGCTACATCAACAACAAACAAACCATAGAGATAGAACTTGAAACTGCTTTATGGTGTCAAGTTTCAAAGAGCTAGCACAAACCGTGTTTGATTTAGAGTTTCAAATACATGTATCCCTATAGGAAAAAACAGAGTGAAACCTCAAAATGAAACCGGTTCCTGCCAAGGAACGGTTTCACCTAGAAGAACGAAATTTGGCGAGCCAAGTGGGATTGGTGTACTGATCATTACCTGAAAGTTTCATAAAGATTGGGTGAAAAAGTGTGTGCTGAGATTTCAGGCAACTCGTAGTTTTTGGGAAGCTTGGCAGGCCCTTTCCATGAAAGTGATTCTCGCAAGTCTCTGTGTAGGGCTACATCAACAGCAAACAAACCATAGAGATAGAACTTGAAACTGCTTTATGGTGTCAAGTTTCAAAGAGCTAGCACAAACCGTGTTTGATTTAGAGTTCCAAATACATGTATCCCTATAGGAGAAAACAGAGTGAAACCTCAAAATGAAACCGGTTACTGCCAACGAACGGTTTCACCTCGAAGAACGAAATTTGGCGAGCCAAGTGGGATTGGTGTACTGATCATTACCTGAAAGTTTCATAAAGATTGGGTGAAAAAGTGTGTGCTGAGATTTCAGGCAACTCGTAGTTTTTGGGAAGCTTGGCAGGCCCTTTCCATGAAAGTGATTCTCGCAACTCTCTGTGTAGGGCTACATCAACAGCAAACAAACCATAGAGATAGAACTTGAAACTGCTTTATGGTGTCAAGTTTCAAAGAGCTAGCACAAACCGTGTTTGATTTAGAGTTCCAAATACATGTATCCCTATAGGAGAAAACAGAGTGAAACCTCAAAATGAAACCGGTTACTGCCAACGAACGGTTTCACCTAGAAGAACGAAATTTGGCGAGCCAAGTGGGATTGGTGTACTGATCATT
This sequence comes from Ictidomys tridecemlineatus, assembly GCF_052094955.1. Lineage (NCBI taxonomy): Eukaryota > Metazoa > Chordata > Mammalia > Rodentia > Sciuridae > Ictidomys > Ictidomys tridecemlineatus. The sequence continues at coordinate 20,554 of NW_027523723.1, read as the reverse complement.
ACCTGAACGTTTCATCAAGATTGGGTGAAAAAGTGTGTGCTGAGATTTCAGGCAACTCGTAGTTTTTTGGAAGCTTGGCAGGCCCTTTCCATGAAAGTGATTCTCGCCAGTCTCTGCTTGGGGTTACATCAACAGCAAACAAACCATAGAAATAGAACTTGAAACTGCTTTATTGTGTCAAGTTTCAAAGAGCTAGCACAAACCGTGTTTGATTTAGAGTTCCAAATACATGTATCCCTATAGGAGAAAACAGAGTGAAACCTCAAAATGAAACCGGTTACTGCCAACGAACGGTTTCACCTAGAAGAACGAAATTTGGCGAGCCAAGTGGGATTGGTGTACTGATCATTACCTGAAAGTTTCATCAAGATTGGGTGAAAAAGTGTGTGCTGAGATTTCAGGCAACTCGTAGTTTTCTGGATGCTTGGCAGGCCATTTCCATGAAAGTGATTCTCGCCAGTCTCTGCTTAGCGCTACATCAACAGCAAACAAACCATAGAGATAGAACTTGAAACTGCTTTATGGTGTCAAGTTTGAAAGAGCTAGCTCAAACCGTGTTTGATTTAGAGTTCCAAATACATGTATCCCTATAGGAGAAAACAGAGTGAAACCTCAAAATGAAACCGGTTACTGCCAACGAACGGTTTCACCTAGAAGAACGAAATTTGGCGAGCCAAGTGGGATTGGTGTACTGATCATTACCTGAAAGTTTCATCAAGATTGGGTGAAAAAGTGTGTGCTGAGATTTCAGGCAACTCGTATTTTTTTGGAAGCTTGTCAGGCCCTTTCCATGAAAGTGATTCTCGCCAGTCTCTGCTTAGGGCTACATCAACAACAAACAAACCATAGAGATAGAACTTGAAACTGCTTTATGGTGTCAAGTTTCAAAGAGCTAGCACAAACCGTGTTTGATTTAGAGTTTCAAATACATGTATCCCTATAGGAAAAAACAGAGTGAAACCTCAAAATGAAAACCGGTTCCTGCCAAGGAACGGTTTCACCTAGAAGAACGAAATTTGGCGAGCCAAGTGGGATTGGTGTACTGATCATTACCTGAAAGTTTCATCAAGATTGGGTGAAAAAGTGTGTGCTGAGATTTCAGGCAACTCGTAGTTTTCTGGAAGCTTGGCAGGCCATTTCCATGAAAGTGATTCTCGCCAGTCTCTGCTTAGCGCTACATCAACAGCAAACAAACCATAGAGAAAGAACTTGAAACTGCTTTATGGTGTCAAGTTTGAAAGAGCTAGCTCAAACCGTGTTTGATTTAGAGTTCCAAATACATGTATCCCTATAGGAGAAAACAGAGTGAAACCTCAAAATGAAACCGGTTACTGCCAACGAACGGTTTCACCTAGAAGAACGAAATTTGGCGAGCCAAGTGGGATTGGTGTACTGATCATTACCTGAAAGTTTCATCAAGATTGGGTGAAAAAGTGTGTGCTGAGATTTCAGGCAACTCGTAGTTTTTTGGAAGCTTGGCAGGCCCTTTCCATGAAAGTGATTCTCGCCAGTCTCTGCTTGGGGTTACATCAACAGCAAACAAACCATAGAAATAGAACTTGAAACTGCTTTATTGTGTCAAGTTTCAAAGAGCTAGCACAAACCGTGTTTGATTTAGAGTTCCAAATACATGTATCCCTATAGGAGAAAACAGAGTGAAACCTCAAAATGAAACCGGTTACTGCCAACGAACGGTTTCACCTAGAAGAACGAAATTTGGCGAGCCAAGTGGGATTGGTGTACTGATCATTACCTGAAAGTTTCATCAAGATTGGGTGAAAAAGTGTGTGCTGAGATTTAAGGCAACTCGTATTTTTTTTGGAAGCTTGTCAGGCCCTTTCCATGAAAAGTGATTCTCGCCAGTCTCTGCTTAGGGCTACATCAACAACAAACAAACCATAGAGATAGAACTTGAAACTGCTTTATGGTGTCAAGTTTCAAAGAGCTAGCACAAACCGTGTTTGATTTAGAGTTTCAAATACATGTATCCCTATAGGAAAAAACAGAGTGAAACCTCAAAATGAAACCGGTTCCTGCCAAGGAACGGTTTCACCTAGAAGAACGAAATTTGGCGAGCCAAGTGGGATTGGTGTACTGATCATTACCTGAAAGTTTCATAAAGATTGGGTGAAAAAGTGTGTGCTGAGATTCAGGCAACTCGTAGTTTTTGGGAAGCTTGGCAGGCCCTTTCCATGAAAGTGATTCTCGCAAGTCTCTGTGTAGGGCTACATCAACAGCAAACAAACCATAGAGATAGAACTTGAAACTGCTTTATGGTGTCAAGTTTCAAAGAGCTAGCACAAACCGTGTTTGATTTAGAGTTCCAAATACATGTATCCCTATAGGAGAAAACAGAGTGAAACCTCAAAATGAAACCGGTTACTGCCAACGAACGGTTTCACCTCGAAGAACGAAATTTGGCGAGCCAAGTGGGATTGGTGTACTGATCATTACCTGAAAGTTTCATAAAGATTGGGTGAAAAAGTGTGTGCTGAGATTTCAGGCAACTCGTAGTTTTTGGGAAGCTTGGCAGGCCCTTTCCATGAAAGTGATTCTCGCAACTCTCTGTGTAGGGCTACATCAACAGCAAACAAACCATAGAGATAGAACTTGAAACTGCTTTATGGTGTCAAGTTTCAAAGAGCTAGCACAAACCGTGTTTGATTTAGAGTTCCAAATACATGTATCCCTATAGGAGAAAACAGAGTGAAACCTCAAAATGAAACCGGTTACTGCCAACGAACGGTTTCACCTAGAAGAACGAAATTTGGCGAGCCAAGTGGGATTGGTGTACTGATCATTACCTGAACGTTTCATCAAGATTGGGTGAAAAAGTGTGTGCTGAGATTTCAGGCAACTCGTAGTTTTTGGAAGCTTGGCAGACCCTTTCCATGAAAGTGATTCTCCCCATTCTCTGCTTAGGGCTACATCAAAAGCAAACAAACCATAGAGATAGAACTTGAAACTGCTTTATGGTGTCAAGTTTCAAAGAGCTAGCACAAACCGTGTTTGATTTAGAGTTCCAAATACATGTATCTCTATAGGAGAAAACAGAGTGAAACCTCAAAATGAAACCGGTTACTGCCAACGAACGGTTTCACCTAGAAGAACGAAATTTGGCGAGCCAAGTGGGATTGGTGTACTGATCATTACCTGAAAGTTTCATCAAGATTGGGTGAAAAAGTGTGTGCTGAGATTTCAGGCAACTCGTAGTTTTTGGGAAGCTTGGCAGTCCCTTTCCATGAAAGTGATTCTCGCCAGTCTCTGCTTGGGGTTACATCAACAGCAAACAAACCATAGAAATAGAACTTGAAACTGCTTTATTGTGTCAAGTTTCAAAGAGCTAGCACAAACCGTGTTTGATTTAGAGTTCCAAATACATGTATCCCTATAGGAGAAAACAGAGTGAAACCTCAAAATGAAACCGGTTACTGCCAACGAACGGTTTCACCTAGAAGAACGAAATTTGGCGAGGCAAGTGGGATTGGTGTACTGATCATTACCTGAAAGTTTCATCAAGATTGGGTGAAAAAGTGTGTGCTGAGATTTCAGGCAACTCGTAGTTTTCTGGAAGCTTGGCAGGCCATTTCCATGAAAGTGATTCTCGCCAGTCTCTGCTTAGCGCTACATCAACAGCAAACAAACCATAGAGATAGAACTTGAAACTGCTTTATGGTGTCAAGTTTCAAAGAGCTAGCACAAACCGTGTTTGATTTAGAGTTCCAAATACATGTATCCCTATAGGAGAAAACAGAGTGAAACCTCAAAATGAAACCGGTTACTGCCAAAGAACGGTTTCACCTAGAAGAACGAAATTTGGTGAGCCAAGTGGGATTGGTGTACTGATCATTACCTGAAAGTTTCATCGAGATTGGGTGAAAAAAGTGTGTGCTGAGATTTCAGGCAACTCGTAGTTTTTTGGAAGCTTGGCAGGGCCTTTCCATGAAAGTGATTCTCGACAGTCTCTGCTTAGGGCTACATCAACAGCAAACAAACCATAGAGATAGAACTTGAAACTGCTTTATGGTGTCAAGTTTCAAAGAGCTAGCACAAACCGTGTTTGATTTAGAGTTCCAAATACATGTATCCCTATAGGAGAAAAAAAGAGTGAAACCTTAAAATGAAACCGGTTACTGCCAACGAACGGTTTCACCTAGAAGAATGAAATTTGGCGAGCCAAGTGGGATTGGTGTACTGATCATTACCTGAAAGGTTCATCGATATTGGGTGAAAAAGTGTGTGCTGAGATTTCAGGCAACTCGTAGTTTTTTGGAAGCTTGGCAGGCCCTTTCCATGAAAGTGATTCTCGCCAGTCTCTGCTTAGGGCTACATCAACAGCAAACAAACCATAGAGATGGAACTTGAAACTGCTTTATTGTGTCAAGATTCAAAGAGCTAGCACAAACCGTGTTTGATTTAGAGTTCCAAATACATGCATCCCTATAGGAGAAAACAGTGTGAAACCTCAAAATGAAACCGGTTACTGCCAACGAACTGTTTCACCTAAAAGAATGAAATTTGGCGAGCCAAGTTGGATTGGTGTACTGATCTTTACCTGAAAGTTTCATCATGATTGGGTGAAAAAGTGTGTGCTGAGATTTCAGGCAACTCGTAGATTTTTATAAGCTTGGCAGGCCCTTTCCATGAAAGTGATTCTTGCCAGTCTCTGCTTAGGGCTACATCAACAGCAAACAAACCATAGAGATAGAACTTGACACTGCTTTATGGTGTCAAGTTTCAAAGAGCTAGAACAAACCGTGTATGATTTAGAGTTCCAAATACATGTATCCCTATAGGAGACAAGAGAGTGAAACCTCAAAATGAAACCGGTTACTGCCAACGAACGGTTTCACCTAGAAGAACGAAATTTGGCGAGCCAAGTGGGATTGGTGTACTGATCATTACCTGAAAGTTTCATCAAGATTGGGTGAAAAAGTGTGTGCTGAGATTTCAGGCAACTCGTAGTTTTTTGGAAGCTTGGCAGGCCCTTTCCATGAAAGAGATTCTCGCCAGTCTCTGCTTAGGGCTACATCAACAGCAAACAAACCATAGAGATAGAACTTGAAACTGCTTTATGGTGTCAAGTTTCAAAGAGCTAGCACAAACCGTGTTTGATTTAGAGTTCCAAATACATGTATCCCTATAGGAGAAAACAGAGTGAAACCTCAAAATGAAACCGGTTACTGCCAATGTGAACGGTTTCACCTAGAAGAACGAAATTTGGCGAGCCAAGTGGGATTGGTGTACTGATCATTACCTGAAAGTTTCATCAAGATTGGTTGAAAAAGTGTGTGCTGAGATTTCAGGCAACTCGTAGTTTTTTGGAAGCTTGGCAGGCCCTTTCCATGAAAGTGATTCTTGCCAGTCTCTGCTTAGGGCTACATCAACAGCAAACAAACCATAGAGATAGAACTTGACACTGCTTTATGGTGTCAAGTTTCAAAGAGCTAGAACAAACCGTGTATGATTTAGAGTTCCAAATACATGTATCCCTATAGGAGACAAGAGAGTGAAACCTCAAAATGAAACCGGTTACTGCCAACGAACGGTTTCACCTAGAAGAACGAAATTTGGCGAGCCAAGTGGGATTGGTGTACTGATCATTACCTGAAAGTTTCATCAAGATTGGGTGAAAAAGTGTGTGCTGAGATTTCAGGCAACTCGTAGTTTTTTGGAAGCTTGGCAGGCCCTTTCCATGAAAGAGATTCTCGCCAGTCTCTGCTTAGGGCTACATCAACAGCAAACAAACCATAGAGATAGAACTTGAAACTGCTTTATGGTGTCAAGTTTCAAAGAGCTAGCACAAACCGTGTTTGATTTAGAGTTCCAAATACATGTATCCCTATAGGAGAAAACAGAGTGAAACCTCAAAATGAAACCGGTTACTGCCAATGAACGGTTTCACCTAGAAGAACGAAATTTGGCGAGCCAAGTGGGATTGGTGTACTGATCATTACCTGAAAGTTTCATCAAGATTGGTTGAAAAAGTGTGTGCTGAGATTTCAGGCAACTCGTAGTTTTTTGGAAGCTTGGCAGGCCCTTTCCATGAAAGTGATTCTCGCCAGTCTCTGCTTAGCACTACATCAACAGCAAACAAACCATAGAGATAGAACTTGAAACTGCTATATGGTGTCAAGTTTGAAAGAGCTAGCACAAACCGTGTTTGATTTAGAGTTCCAAATACATGTATCCCTATAGGAGAAAATAGAGTGAAACCTCAAAATGAAACCGGTTACTGCCAAAGAACGGTTTCACCTAGAAGAACGAAATTTGGCGAGCCAAGTGGGATTGGTGTACTGATCATTACCTGAAAGTTTCATCGAGATTGGGTGAAAAAGTGTGTGCTGAGATTTCAGGCAACTCGTAGTTTTTTGGAAGCTTGGCAGGGCCTTTCCATGAAAGTGATTCTCGACAGTCTCTGCTTAGGGCTACATCAACAGCAAACAAACCATAGAGATAGAACTTGAAACTGCTTTATGGTGTCAAGTTTCAAAGAGCTAGCACAAACCGTGTTTGATTTAGAGTTCCAAATACATGTATCCCTATAGGAGAAAACAGAGTGAAACCTTAATATGAAACCGGTTACTGCCAACGAACGGTTTCACCTAGAAGAATGAAATTTGGCGAGCCAAGTGGGATTGGTGTACTGATCATTACCTGAAAGTTTCATCAAGATTGGGTGAAAAAGTGTGTGCTGAGATTTCAGGCAACTCGTAGTTTTTTGGAAGCTTGGCAGGCCCTTTCCATGAAAGAGATTCTCGCCAGTCTCTGCTTAGGGCTACATCAACAGCAAACAAACCATAGAGATAGAACTTGAAACTGCTTTATGGTGTCAAGTTTCAAAGAGCTAGCACAAACCGTGTTTGATTTAGAGTTCCAAATACATGTATCCCTATAGGAGAAAACAGAGTGAAACCTCAAAATGAAACCGGTTACTGCCAATGAACGGTTTCACCTAGAAGAACGAAATTTGGCGAGCCAAGTGGGATTGGTGTACTGATCATTACCTGAAAGTTTCATCAAGATTGGTTGAAAAAGTGTGTGCTGAGATTTCAGGCAACTCGTAGTTTTTTGGAAGCTTGGCAGGCCCTTTCCATGAAAGTGATTCTTGCCAGTCTCTGCTTAGGGCTACATCAACAGCAAACAAACCATAGAGATAGAACTTGACACTGCTTTATGGTGTCAAGTTTCAAAGAGCTAGAACAAACCGTGTATGATTTAGAGTTCCAAATACATGTATCCCTATAGGAGACAAGAGAGTGAAACCTCAAAATGAAACCGGTTACTGCCAACGAACGGTTTCACCTAGAAGAACGAAATTTGGCGAGCCAAGTGGGATTGGTGTACTGATCATTACCTGAAAGTTTCATCAAGATTGGGTGAAAAAGTGTGTGCTGAGATTTCAGGCAACTCGTAGTTTTTTGGAAGCTTGGCAGGCCCTTTCCATGAAAGAGATTCTCGCCAGTCTCTGCTTAGGGCTACATCAACAGCAAACAAACCATAGAGATAGAACTTGAAACTGCTTTATGGTGTCAAGTTTCAAAGAGCTAGCACAAACCGTGTTTGATTTAGAGTTCCAAATACATGTATCCCTATAGGAGAAAACAGAGTGAAACCTCAAAATGAAACCGGTTACTGCCAATGAACGGTTTCACCTAGAAGAACGAAATTTGGCGAGCCAAGTGGGATTGGTGTACTGATCATTACCTGAAAGTTTCATCAAGATTGGTTGAAAAAGTGTGTGCTGAGATTTCAGGCAACTCGTAGTTTTTTGGAAGCTTGGCAGGCCCTTTCCATGAAAGTGATTCTCGCCAGTCTCTGCTTAGCACTACATCAACAGCAAACAAACCATAGAGATAGAACTTGAAACTGCTATATGGTGTCAAGTTTGAAAGAGCTAGCACAAACCGTGTTTGATTTAGAGTTCCAAATACATGTATCCCTATAGGAGAAAATAGAGTGAAACCTCAAAATGAAACCGGTTACTGCCAAAGAACGGTTTCACCTAGAAGAACGAAATTTGGCGAGCCAAGTGGGATTGGTGTACTGATCATTACCTGAAAGTTTCATCGAGATTGGGTGAAAAAGTGTGTGCTGAGATTTCAGGCAACTCGTAGTTTTTTGGAAGCTTGGCAGGGCCTTTCCATGAAAGTGATTCTCGACAGTCTCTGCTTAGGGCTACATCAACAGCAAACAAACCATAGAGATAGAACTTGAAACTGCTTTATGGTGTCAAGTTTCAAAGAGCTAGCACAAACCGTGTTTGATTTAGAGTTCCAAATACATGTATCCCTATAGGAGAAAACAGAGTGAAACCTTAATATGAAACCGGTTACTGCCAACGAACGGTTTCACCTAGAAGAATGAAATTTGGCGAGCCAAGTGGGATTGGTGTACTGATCATTACCTGAAAGGTTCATCGATATTGGGTGAAAAAGTGTGTGCTGAGATTTCAGGCAACTCGTAGTTTTTTGGAAGCTTGGCAGCCCTTTCCATGAAAGTGATTCTCGCCAGTCTCTGCTTAGGTCTACATCAACAGCAAACAAACCATAGAGATAGAACTTGAAACTGCTTTATTGTGTCAAGATTCAAAGAGCTAGCACAAACCGTGTTTGATGTAGAGTTCCAAATACATGCATCCCTATAGGAGAAAACAGAGTGAAACCTCAAAATGAAAGCGGTTACTGCCAACGAACGGTTTCACCTAAAAGAATGAAATTTGGCGAGCCAAGTTGGATTGGTGTACTGATCTTTACCTGAAAGTTTCATCATGATTGGGTGAAAAAGTGTGTGCTGAGATTTCAGGCAACTCGTAGATTTTTATAAGCTTGGCAGGCCCTTTCCATGAAAGTGATTCTCGCCAGTCTCTGCTTAGGGCTACATCAACAGCAAACAAACCATAGAGATAGAACTTGAAACTGCTTTATTGTGTCAAGTTTCAAAGAGCTAGCACAAACCGTGTTTGATTTAGAGTTCCAAATACATGTATCCCTATAGGAGAAAACAGAGTGAAACCTCAAAATTAAACCGGTTCCTGCCAACGAACGGTTTCACCTAGAAGAACGAAATTTGGCGAGCCAAGTGGGATTGGTGTACTGATCATTACCTGAAAGTTTCATCAAGATTGGGTGAAAAAGTGTGTGCTGAGATTTCAGGAAACTCGTAGTTTTTTGGAAGCTTGGCAGGCCCTTTCCATGAAAGTGATTCTCCCCAGTCTCTTCTTAGGGCTACATCAACAGCAAACAAACCATAGAGATAGAACTTGAAAGTGCTTTATGGTGTCAAGTTTCAAAGAGCTAGCACAAACCGTGTTTGATTTAGAGTTCCAAATACATGTATCCCTATAGGAGAAAACAGAGTGAAACCTCAAAATGAAACCGGTTACTGCCAACGAACGGTTTCACCTAGAAGAACGAAATTTGGCGAGCCAAGTGGGATTGGTGTACTGATCATTACCTGAAAGTTTCATCGAGATTGGGTGAAAAAGTGTGTGCTGAGATTTCAGGCAACTCGTAGTTTTTTGGAAGCTTGGCAGGCCCTTTCCATGAAAGTGATTCTCCCCAGTCTCTGCTTAGGGCTACATCAACAGCAAACAAACCATAGAGATAGAACTTGAAACTGCTTTATGGTGTCAAGTTTCAAAGAGCTAGCACAAACCGTGTTTGATTTAGAGTTCCAAATACATGTATCCCTATAGGAGAAAACAGAGTGAAACCTTAAAATGAAACCGGTTACTGCCAACGAACGGTTTCACCTAGAAGAATGAAATTTGGCGAGCCAAGTGGGATTGGTGTACTGATCATTACCTGAAAGGTTCATCGAGATTGGGTGAAAAAGTGTGTGCTGACATTTCAGGCAACTCGTAGTTTTTTGGAAGCTTGGCAGGCCCTTTCCATGAAAGTGATTCTCCCCAGTCTCTGCTTAGGGCTACATCAACAGCAAACAAACCATAGAGATAGAACTTGAAACTTCTTTATGGTGTCAAGTTTCAAAGAGCTAGCACAAACCGTGTTTGATTTAGAGTTCAAAATACATGCATCCCTATAGGAGAAAACAGAGTGAAACCTCAAAATGAAACCGGTTACTGCCAACGAACGGTTTCACCTAGAAGAACGAAATTTGGCGAGCCAAGTGGGATTGGTGTACTGATCATTACCTGAAAGTTTCATGAAGATTGGGTGAAAAAGTGTGTGCTGAGATTTCAGGGAACTCGTAGTTTTTTGGAAGCTTGGCAGGCCCTTTCCATGAAAGTGATTCTCGCCAGTCTCTGCTCAGTGCTACATCCACAGCAAACAAACCATAGAGATAGAACTTGAAACTGCTTTATGGTGTCAATTTTCAAAGAGCTAGCACAAACCGTGTTTGATTTAGAGTTCCAAATACATGTATCCCTATAGGAGAAAACAGAGTGAAACCTCAAAATGAAACCGGTTACTGCCAACGAACGGTTTTACCTAGAAGAACGAAATTTAGCGAGCCAAGTGGGATTGGTGTACTGATCATTACCTGAAAGTTTCATCAAGATTGGGTGAAAAAGTGTGTGCTGAGATTTCAGGCAACTCGTAGATTTTTGGAAGCTTGGCAGGCCCTTTCCATGAAAGTGATTCTCGCCAGTCTCTGCTTAGGGCTACATCAACAGCAAACAAACCATAGAGATAGAACTTGAAACTGCTTTATGGTGTCACGTTTCAAAGAGCTAGCACAAACCGTGTTTGATTTAGAGTTCCAAATACATGTATCCCTATAGGAGAAAACAGAGTGAAACCTCAAAATGAAACCGGTTACTGCCAACGAACGGTTTCACCTAGAAGAACGAAATTTGGCGAGCCAAGTGGGATTTGTGTACGGATCATTACCTGAAAGTTTCATCAAGATTGGGTGAAAAAGTGTGTGCTGAGATTTCAGGCAACTCGTACATTTTTATAAGCTTGGCAGGCCCTTTCCATGAAAGTGATTCTCGCCAGTCTCTGCTTAGGGCTACATCAACAGCAAACAAACCATAGAGATAGAACTTGAAACTTCTTTATGGTGTCAAGTTTCAAAGAGCTAGCACAAACCGTGTTTGATTTAGAGTTCCAAATACATGTATCCCTATAGGAGAAAATAGAGTGAAACCTCAAAATGAAACCGGTTACTGCCAACGAACGGTTTCACCTAGAAGAACGAAATTTGGCGAGCCAAGTGGGATTGGTGTACTGATCATTACCTGAAAGTTTCATCAAGATTGGGTGAAAAAGTGTGTGCTGAGATTTCAGGCAACTCGTAGTTTTTTGGATGCTTGGCAGGCCCTTTCCATGAAAGTGATTCTCGCCAGCCTCTTCTTAGCACTACATCAACAGCAAACAAACCATAGAGATAGAACTTGAAACTGCTTTATGGTGTCAAGTTTCAAAGAGCTAGCACAAACCGTGTTTGATTTAGAGTTCCAAATACATGTATCCCTATAGGAGAAAACAGAGTGAAACCTCAAAATGAAACCGGTTACTGCCAACGAACGGTTTTACCTAGAAGAACGAAATTTAGCGAGCCAAGTGGGATTGGTGTACTGATCATTACCTGAAAGTTTCATCAAGATTGGGTGAAAAAGTGTGTGCTGAGATTTCAGGCAACTCGTAGTTTTTCGGAAGCTTGGCAGCCCTTTCCATGAAAGTGATTCTCGACAGTCTCTGCTTAGGGCTACATCAACAGCAAACAAACCATAGAGATAGAACTTGAAACTGCTTTATGGTGTCAAGTTTCAAAGAGCTAGCACAAACCGTGTTTGATTTAGAGTTCCAAATACATGTATCCCTATAGGAGAAAACAGAGTGAAACCTTAATATGAAACCGGTTACTGCCAACGAACGGTTTCACCTAGAAGAATGAAATTTGGCGAGCCAAGTGGGATTGGTGTACTGATCATTACCTGAAAGGTTCATCGATATTGGGTGAAAAAGTGTGTGCTGAGATTTCAGGCAACTCGTAGTTTTTGGAAGCTTGGCAGGCCCTTTCCATGAAAGTGATTCTCGCCAGTCTCTGCTTAGGTCTACATCAACAGCAAACAAACCATAGAGATAGAACTTGAAACTGCTTTATTGTGTCAAGATTCAAAGAGCTAGCACAAACCGTGTTTGATGTAGAGTTCCAAATACATGCATCCCTATAGGAGAAAACAGAGTGAAACCTCAAAATGAAAGCGGTTACTGCCAACGAACGGTTTCACCTAAAAGAATGAAATTTGGCGAGCCAAGTTGGATTGGTGTACTGATCTTTACCTGAAAGTTTCATCATGATTGGGTGAAAAAGTGTGTGCTGAGATTTCAGGCAACTCGTAGATTTTTATAAGCTTGGCAGGCCCTTTCCATGAAAGTGATTCTCGCCAGTCTCTGCTTAGGGCTACATCAACAGCAAACAAACCATAGAGATAGAACTTGAAACTGCTTTATTGTGTCAAGTTTCAAGAGCTAGCACAAACCGTGTTTGATTTAGAGTTCCAAATACATGTATCCCTATAGGAGAAAACAGAGTGAAACCTCAAAATTAAACCGGTTCCTGCCAACGAACGGTTTCACCTAGAAGAACGAAATTTGGCGAGCCAAGTGGGATTGGTGTACTGATCATTACCTGAAAGTTTCATCAAGATTGGGTGAAAAAGTGTGTGCTGAGATTTCAGGAAACTCGTAGTTTTTTGGAAGCTTGGCAGGCCCTTTCCATGAAAGTGATTCTCCCCAGTCTCTTCTTAGGGCTACATCAACAGCAAACAAACCATAGAGATAGAACTTGAAAGTGCTTTATGGTGTCAAGTTTCAAAGAGCTAGCACAAACCGTGTTTGATTTAGAGTTCCAAATACATGTATCCCTATAGGAGAAAACAGAGTGAAACCTCAAAATGAAACCGGTTACTGCCAACGAACGGTTTCACCTAGAAGAACGAAATTTGGCGAGCCAAGTGGGATTGGTGTACTGATCATTACCTGAAAGTTTCATCGAGATTGGGTGAAAAAGTGTGTGCTGAGATTTCAGGCAACTCGTAGTTTTTTGGAAGCTTGGCAGGCCCTTTCCATGAAAGTGATTCTCCCCAGTCTCTGCTTAGGGCTACATCAACAGCAAACAAACCATAGAGATAGAACTTGAAACTGCTTTATGGTGTCAAGTTTCAAAGAGCTAGCACAAACCGTGTTTGATTTAGAGTTCCAAATACATGTATCCCTATAGGAGAAAACAGAGTGAAACCTTAAAATGAAACCGGTTACTGCCAACGAACGGTTTCACCTAGAAGAATGAAATTTGGCGAGCCAAGTGGGATTGGTGTACTGATCATTACCTGAAAGGTTCATCGAGATTGGGTGAAAAAGTGTGTGCTGACATTTCAGGCAACTCGTAGTTTTTTGGAAGCTTGGCAGGCCCTTTCCATGAAAGTGATTCTCCCCAGTCTCTGCTTAGGGCTACATCAACAGCAAACAAACCATAGAGATAGAACTTGAAACTTCTTTATGGTGTCAAGTTTCAAAGAGCTAGCACAAACCGTGTTTGATTTAGAGTTCAAAATACATGCATCCCTATAGGAGAAAACAGAGTGAAACCTCAAAATGAAACCGGTTACTGCCAACGAACGGTTTCACCTAGAAGAACGAAATTTGGCTAGCCAAGTGGGATTGGTGTACTGATCATTACCTGAAAGTTTCATGAAGATTGGGTGAAAAAGTGTGTGCTGAGATTTCAGGGAACTCGTAGTTTTTTGGAAGCTTGGCAGGCCCTTTCCATGAAAGTGATTCTCGCCAGTCTCTGCTCAGTGCTACATCCACAGCAAACAAACCATAGAGATAGAACTTGAAACTGCTTTATGGTGTCAATTTTCAAAGAGCTAGCACAAACCGTGTTTTGATTTAGAGTTCCAAATACATGTATCCCTATAGGAGAAAACAGAGTGAAACCTCAAAATGAAACCGGTTACTGCCAACGAACGGTTTTACCTAGAAGAACGAAATTTAGCGAGCCAAGTGGGATTGGTGTACTGATCATTACCTGAAAGTTTCATCAAGATTGGGTGAAAAAGTGTGTGCTGAGATTTCAGGCAACTCGTAGATTTTTGGAAGCTTGGCAGGCCCTTTCCATGAAAGTGATTCTCGCCAGTCTCTGCTTAGGGCTACATCAACAGCAAACAAACCATAGAGATAGAACTTGAAACTGCTTTATGGTGTCACGTTTCAAAGAGCTAGCACAAACCGTGTTTGATTTAGAGTTCCAAATACATGTATCCCTATAGGAGAAAACAGAGTGAAACCTCAAAATGAAACCGGTTACTGCCAACGAACGGTTTCACCTAGAAGAACGAAATTTGGCGAGCCAAGTGGGATTTGTGTACGGATCATTACCTGAAAGTTTCATCAAGATTGGGTGAAAAAGTGTGTGCTGAGATTTCAGGCAACTCGTACATTTTATAAGCTTGGCAGGCCCTTTCCATGAAAGTGATTCTCGCCAGTCTCTGCTTAGGGCTACATCAACAGCAAACAAACCATAGAGATAGAACTTGAAACTTCTTTATGGTGTCAAGTTTCAAAGAGCTAGCACAAACCGTGTTTGATTTAGAGTTCCAAATACATGTATCCCTATAGGAGAAAATAGAGTGAAACCTCAAAATGAAACCGGTTACTGCCAACGAACGGTTTCACCTAGAAGAACGAAATTTGGCGAGCCAAGTGGGATTGGTGTACTGATCATTACCTGAAAGTTTCATCAAGATTGGGTGAAAAAGTGTGTGCTGAGATTTCAGGCAACTCGTAGTTTTTTGGATGCTTGGCAGGCCCTTTCCATGAAAGTGATTCTCGCCAGCCTCTTCTTAGCACTACATCAACAGCAAACAAACCATAGAGATAGAACTTGAAACTGCTTTATGGTGTCAAGTTTCAAAGAGCTAGCACAAACCGTGTTTGATTTAGAGTTCCAAATACATGTATCCCTATAGGAGAAAACAGAGTGAAACCTCAAAATGAAACCGGTTACTGCCAACGAACGGTTTTACCTAGAAG
The DNA here is from genome assembly GCF_052094955.1 of Ictidomys tridecemlineatus. NCBI lineage: Eukaryota > Metazoa > Chordata > Mammalia > Rodentia > Sciuridae > Ictidomys > Ictidomys tridecemlineatus. The sequence continues at coordinate 5,546 of NW_027523723.1, read as the reverse complement.
AACGAAATTTAGCGAGCCAAGTGGGATTGGTGTACTGATCATTACCTGAAAGTTTCATCAAGATTGGGTGAAAAAGTGTGTGCTGAGATTTCAGGCAACTCGTAGTTTTTCGGAAGCTTGGCAGGCCCTTTCCATGAAAGTGATTCTCGCCAGTCTCTGCTTAGGGCTACATCAACAGCAAACAAACCATAGAGATAGAACTTGAAACTGCTTTATGGTGTCACGTTTCAAAGAGCTAGCACAAACCGTGTTTGATTTAGAGTTCCAAATACATGTATCCCTATAGGAGAAAAACAGAGTGAAACCTCAAAATGAAACCGGTTACTGCCAACGAACGGTTTCACCTAGAAGAACGAAATTTGGCGAGCCAAGTTGGATTGGTGTACGGATCATTACCTGAAAGTTTCATCAAGATTGGGTGAAAAAGTGTGTGCTGAGATTTCAGGCAACTCGTACATTTTTATAAGCTTGGCAGGCCCTTTCCATGAAAGTGATTCTCGCCAGTCTCTGCTTAGGGCTACATCAAGAGCAAACAAACCATAGAGATAGAACTTGAACTTCTTTATGGTGTCAAGTTTCAAAGAGCTAGCACAAACCGTGTTTGATTTAGAGTTCCAAATACATGTATCCCTATAGGAGAAAATAGAGTGAAACCTCAAAATGAAACCGGTTACTGCCAACGAACGGTTTCACCTAGAAGAACGAAATTTGGCGAGCCAAGTGGGATTGGTGTACTGATCATTACCTGAAAGTTTCATCAAGATTGGGTGAAAAAGTGTGTGCTGAGATTTCAGGCAACTCGTAGTTTTTTGGATGCTTGGCAGGCCCTTTCCATGAAAGTGATTCTCGCCAGCCTCTTCTTAGCACTACATCAACAGCAAACAAACCATAGAGATAGAACTTGAAACTGCTTTATGGTGTCAAGTTTCAAAGAGCTAGCACAAACCGTGTTTGATTTAGAGTTCCAAATACATGTATCCCTATAGGAGAAAACAGAGTGAAACCTCAAAATGAAACCGGTTACTGCCAACGAACGGTTTTACCTAGAAGAACGAAATTTAGCGAGCCAAGTGGGATTGGTGTACTGATCATTACCTGAAAGTTTCATCAAGATTGGGTGAAAAAGTGTGTGCTGAGATTTCAGGCAACTCGTAGTTTTTTGGAAGCTTGGCAGGCCCTTTCCATGAAAGTGATTCTCGCCAGTCTCTGCTTAGGGCTACATCAACAGCAAACAAACCATAGAGATAGAACTTGAAACTGCTTTATGGTGTCACGTTTCAAAGAGCTAGCACAAACCGTGTTTGATTTAGAGTTCCAAATACATGTATCCCTATAGGAGAAAACAGAGTGAAACCTCAAAATGAAACCGGTTACTGCCAACGAACGGTTTCACCTAGAAGAACGAAATTTGGCGAGCCAAGTTGGATTGGTGTACGGATCATTACCTGAAAGTTTCATCAAGATTGGGTGAAAAAGTGTGTGCTGAGATTTCAGGCAACTCGTACATTTTATAAGCTTGGCAGGCCCTTTCCATGAAAGTGATTCTCCGCCAGTCTCTGCTTAGGGCTACATCAAGAGCAAACAAACCATAGAGATAGAACTTGAAACTGCTTTATGGTGTCAAGTTTCAAAGAGCTAGCACAAACCGTGTTTGATTTAGAGTTCCAAATACATGTATCCCTATAGGAGAAAATAGAGTGAAACCTCAAAATGAAACCGGTTACTGCCAACGAACGGTTTCACCTAGAAGAACGAAATTTGGCGAGCCAAGTGGGATTGGTGTACTGATCATTACCTGAAAGTTTCATCAAGATTGGGTGAAAAAGTGTGTGCTGAGATTTCAGGCAACTCGTAGTTTTTTGGATGCTTGGCAGGCCCTTTCCATGAAAGTGATTCTCGCCAGCCTCTTCTTAGCACTACATCAACAGCAAACAAACCATAGAGATAGAACTTGAAACTGCTTTATGGTGTCAAGTTTCAAAGAGCTAGCACAAACCGTGTTTGATTTAGAGTTCCAAATACATGTATCCCTATAGGAGAAAACAGAGTGAAACCTCAAAATGAAACCGGTTACTGCCAACGAACGGTTTCACCTAGAAGAACGAAATTTGGCGAGCCAAGTGGGATTCGTGTACTGATCATTACCTGAAAGTTTCATCAAGATTGGGTGAAAAAGTGTGTGCTGAGATTTCAGGCAACTCGTAGTTTTTTGGAAGCTTGGCAGGCCCTTTCCATGAAAGAGATTCTCGCCAGTCTCTGCTTAGGGCTACATCAACAGCAAACAAACCATAGAGATAGAACTTGAAACTGCTTTATGGTGTCAAGTTTCAAAGAGCTAGCAAAAACCGTGTTTGATTTAGAGTTCCAAATACATGTATCCCTATAGGAGAAAACAGAGTGAAACCTCAAAATGAAACCGGTTACTGCCAACGAACGGTTTCACCTAGAAGAACGAAATTTAGCGAGCCAAGTGGGATTGGTGTACTGATCATTACCTGAAAGTTTCATCAAGATTGGGTGAAAAAGTGTGTGCTGAGATTTCAGGCAACTCGTAGTTTTTTGGAAGCTTGGCAGGCCCTTTCCATGAAAGTGATTCTCGCCAGTCTCTGCTTAGGGCTACATCAACAGCAAACAAACCATAGAGATAGAACTTGAAACTGCTTTATGGTGTCACGTTTCAAAGAGCTAGCACAAACCGTGTTTGATTTAGAGTTCCAAATACATGTATCCCTATAGGAGAAAACAGAGTGAAACCTCAAAATGAAACCGGTTACTGCCAACGAACGGTTTCACCTAGAAGAACGAAATTTGGCGAGCCATGTTGGATTGGTGTACGGATCATTACCTGAAAGTTTCATCAAGATTGGGTGAAAAAGTGTGTGCTGAGATTTCAGGCAACTCGTACATTTTTATAAGCTTGGCAGGCCCTTTCCATGAAAGTGATTCTCGCCAGTCTCTGCTTAGGGCTACATCAACAGCAAACAAACCATAGAGATAGAACTTGAAACTGCTTTATGGTGTCAAGTTTCAAAGAGCTAGCACAAACCGTGTTTGATTTAGAGTTCCAAATACATGTATCCCTATAGGAGAAAATAGAGTGAAACCTCAAAATGAAACCGGTTACTGCCAACGAACGGTTTCACCTAGAAGAACGAAATTTGGCGAGCCAAGTGGGATTGGTGTACTGATCATTACCTGAAAGTTTCATCAAGATTGGGTGAAAAAGTGTGTGCTGAGATTTCAGGCAACTCGTAGTTTTTTGGATGCTTGGCAGGCCCTTTCCATGAAAGTGATTCTCGCCAGCCTCTTCTTAGCACTACATCAACAGCAAACAAACCATAGAGATAGAACTTGAAACTGCTTTATGGTGTCAAGTTTCAAAGAGCTAGCACAAACCGTGTTTGATTTAGAGTTCCAAATACATGTATCCCTATAGGAGAAAACAGAGTGAAACCTCAAAATGAAACCGGTTACTGCCAACGAACGGTTTCACCTAGAAGAACGAAATTTGGCGAGCCAAGTGGGATTGGTGTACTGATCATTACCTGAAAGTTTCATACAAGATTGGGTGAAAAAGTGTGTGCTGAGATTTCAGGCAACTCGTAGTTTTTTGGAAGCTTGGCAGGCCCTTTCCATGAAAGAGATTCTCGCCAGTCTCTGCTTAGGGCTACATCAACAGCAAACAAACCATAGAGATAGAACTTGAAACTGCTTTATGGTGTCCAAGTTTCAAAGAGCTAGCAAAAACCGTGTTTGATTTAGAGTTCCAAATACATGTATCCCTATAGGAGAAAACAGAGTGAAACCTCAAAATGAAACCGGTTACTGCCAATGAACGGTTTCACCTAGAAGAACGAAATTTGGCGAGCCAAGTGGGATTGGTGTACTGATCATTACCTGAAAGTTTCATCAAGATTGGTTGAAAAAGTGTGTGCTGAGATTTCAGGCAACTCGTAGTTTTTTGGAAGCTTGGCAGGCCCTTTCCCATGAAAGTGATTCTCGCCAGTCCCTGCTTATCACTACATCAACAGCAAACCAACCATAGAGATAGAAATTGAAACTGCTATATGGTGTCAAGTTTGAAAGAGCTAGCACAAACCGTGTTTGATTTAGAGTTCCAAATACATGTATCCCTATAGGAGAAAACAGAGTGAAACCTCAAAATGAAACCGGTTACTGCCAACGAACGGTTTCACCTAGAAGAACGAAATTTGGCGAGCCAAGTTGGATTGGTGTACGGATCATTACCTGAAAGTTTCATCAAGATTGGGTGAAAAAGTGTGTGCTGAGATTTCAGGCAACTCGTACATTTTTATAAGCTTGGCAGGCCCTTTCCATGAAAGTGATTCTCGCCAGTCTCTGCTTAGGGCTACATCAAGAGCAAACAAACCATAGAGATAGAACTTGAAACTTCTTTATGGTGTCAAGTTTCAAAGAGCTAGCACAAACCGTGTTTGATTTAGAGTTCCAAATACATGTATCCCTATAGGAGAAAATAGAGTGAAACCTCAAAATGAAACCGGTTACTGCCAACGAACGGTTTCACCTAGAAGAACGAAATTTGGCGAGCCAAGTGGGATTGGTGTACTGATCATTACCTGAAAGTTTCATCAAGATTGGGTGAAAAAGTGTGTGCTGAGATTTCAGGCAACTCGTAGTTTTTTGGATGCTTGGCAGGCCCTTTCCATGAAAGTGATTCTCGCAGCCTCTTCTTAGCACTACATCAACAGCAAACAAACCATAGAGATAGAACTTGAAACTGCTTTATGGTGTCAAGTTTCAAAGAGCTAGCACAAACCGTGTTTGATTTAGAGTTCCAAATACATGTATCCCTATAGGAGAAAACAGAGTGAAACCTCAAAATGAAACCGGTTACTGCCAACGAACGGTTTTACCTAGAAGAACGAAATTTAGCGAGCCAAGTGGGATTGGTGTACTGATCATTACCTGAAAGTTTCATCAAGATTGGGTGAAAAAGTGTGTGCTGAGATTTCAGGCAACTCGTAGTTTTTTGGAAGCTTGGCAGGCCCTTTCCATGAAAGTGATTCTCGCCAGTCTCTGCTTAGGGCTACATCAACAGCAAACAAACCATAGAGATAGAACTTGAAACTGCTTTATGGTGTCACGTTTCAAAGAGCTAGCACAAACCGTGTTTGATTTAGAGTTCCAAATACATGTATCCCTATAGGAGAAAACAGAGTGAAACCTCAAAATGAAACCGGTTACTGCCAACGAACGGTTTCACCTAGAAGAACGAAATTTGGCGAGCCAAGTTGGATTGGTGTACGGATCATTACCTGAAAGTTTCATCAAGATTGGGTGAAAAAGTGTGTGCTGAGATTTCAGCAACTCGTACATTTTTATAAGCTTGGCAGGCCCTTTCCATGAAAGTGATTCTCGCCAGTCTCTGCTTAGGGCTACATCAAGAGCAAACAAACCATAGAGATAGAACTTGAAACTGCTTTATGGTGTCAAGTTTCAAAGAGCTAGCACAAACCGTGTTTGATTTAGAGTTCCAAATACATGTATCCCTATAGGAGAAAATA